>NC_084549.2:37170000-37470000 GCF_033978685.3 Nerophis lumbriciformis | reverse complement strand
TTTTCTAAATTTGTAGCTGCTGGCTGACTTCGAGGCGTGGCGCAGTTGGGAGAGTGGCTGTGCCAGCAACCTGAGGGTTCCTGGTTCAATCCCCACCTTCTACCAATCTCTTCACGTCCGCTGTGTCCTTGAGCAAGACACTTCACCCTTGCTCCTGATGGGTCGTGGTTAGCGCCTTGCATGGCAGCTCCCGCCATCAGTGTATGAATGTATGTGTGAATGGGTGAATGTGGAAATAGTGTCAAAGCGCTTTGAGTACCTTGAAGGTAGAAAAGCGCTATACAAGTATAACCCATTTACCATTTATAGTATAATCTATTTTTCTCCATTCAAAACACCTTCTTGTGGTCTACATAACATGTATAGTGGTTCTTTGGTCAAAATTTGGAATAGATTATGTTTTACAGACCATCTTCATGCCACTTTCTGACCGTCTCCTCCACATGCATTGTTTTCTGGGCGGTCTTATTTACATGCCTCATCCTTGTTGTCGTTTTAAGCGCTTCCATAGCAAGTCTACTGACACATATAAATCATAACAATACACTACTAATATAAATGGCAAAAGCGGAGTATGCATGTGCATGTACGAGCCACTCTGCCCCACAACAAGAGGATAGAGAAAAAGAAGGAACATATTGACTACAACGTTGGACTACAATTGCGGACTCGCGCAAATAAAACCTTACCATATATGGAGGTATCTGTTGATGTCACCACTGAGAAAAACTTCACAAGTTGGGGAAATTCCAAACGGCTTGTTTGGAGGACGTATTAAGGAAGGAAAGATTGTTTTATAAATATCTCCTCCATGCCGTCATTATTTGATTCAACATTTTTGGGACTCATGCAGATCCCAAATACACAAAAACAGGTACCAATAGGTAAGACAAGTTTAATTGATACATTTTGTTGTCTGCTGGCCACTTTTGTTTTAAAAAAAAATTTCATTTAGGAAATATATTATTATAAAATATCTATTATATGAAAAAATTTTCTGCAATATGCATTTCTTGCTTATTGGATCATTCCAGGCGCATGATTGCACTGCGGTGTTGTGACGGTCCACTGTCGCACCGTCAGTGTGCTAAAAATAGTTTCTGTTGTTTAGATTGTGATTCTATATTGTGGAAAAGGTGTTGCATATCATATGTGTGCTGCTTTCTCAACATTGCAAACTCACACAGGCTGGAGGGAACATGGAGGGAAATGAGTGGTAATGCAGTTAGTACACGCAAAAACGTAATTTAAAAACAGGGCAGTCTGCACAACTTTTGCACTTGTTATCAATTGTACACACAGTCTTAGAAGAACACGCAATTTTATAGTTTACACATGCTCTTTAGTGCATGGCATTTGGATCTTAATAGATCAGGCCCAAAATGTATACTGTAGATCAGGGGTCCCGGATACGGCCCCCCAGCAGCCAAAATCCGGCCCACAGGAAGTCCCAAGTAATTATTTTTCTTCTTAATTTTTATTTTTTTATTTATTTTTTTATCTTTCCTTTCTAATCCATTTTCTACCGCTTGTTACTCTTGGTGTCTCCTCGCCGCTCAGGCAAATCATATTGTCTAAAAATGAATTTTCCCATCGATAACGTGACAATGTTAAATGTTGATGAACATCAATTTTAATTGATGTTAAATGACAAAACGGATTATAAAGACAATGTATATATGTATATACATGTATATATATGTATATATATATATATTTTTATATATATATATATATACATATATATATATTTTTTTTTAACCCAATGCGGCCCCCAAGTCAAAAAGTTTGGGGACCCCTGCTGTAGATTGTAGAACTTGACAAGTAAGTGAAGGACAAGTGGGAAACAGTCTCTTAGAAATGTTGAAGTGTGAAATGAATTATATTTATATAGGGCTTTTCTCTGGTGACTCAAAGCGCTTTACATAGTGAAACCCAACATCTAAGTTACATTTAAACCAGTGTGGGTGGCACTGGGAGCAGGTGGGTAAAGTGTCTTGCCCAAGGACACAACGGCAGTGACTAGGATGGTGGGAGCAGGGATCGAACCTGGAACCCTCAAGTTGCTGGCACGGCCACTCTACCAACCGAGCTATACCGCTAAATGTTGTTTGAATACATTTTTTATTCGTTCATTTTCATATTTTGTATTTCAACATTTCCTATCAACATTTTTTCGACTGTGACCTCTTGATGCTGCAGGTGTGATCTTTGGGGTTAGAGGTTCCTTACGAACTGCGAGACGGACGGCGTAATCATGTTGTCACAACACTGTGGGAATGTCAGCGCTCTTCAACATGCATGTGGTAGATAATGGTGACGGGGGGGGGGGGGGTGCATGGCGGCACAATTAGACAATCGATGTGAAAAGCATCCTGGCGACATGGGAGAGTGAGCAGTGAAAGCGTTGTCGTGCAACAGTGGCCACTTTTCACTTGCCTCAACATGTGCATGTGTTCCTGATTCCTCCATTGGGAATCAAGTGCTGGCCCAACGGGTCAGGAAAGTAAGCGTTCATTCTGACACATATCTAAAACAGAACCCAAACTACAGTCATCTGATGTTTGAATCACCTTTATTACACGATAATGTTGTTTGAAACTAAAACTATTGAACATTGAATTACATTTTTGGTCGGTTACACAATTGACTAATGGTTAATAACACTGGAATTTATTGCAGCTCCGAAAAAATCTGCAAAAAGAAACTGTTGTGGTTTAGTTTGGCAATGACTGATTTGGATGAATATACAATAAATAATATGGTATTTGATTTTTTTATATTTTCTTTGAAGAGTTCAATTCAGATTAGGAGACAAGTGAAAAGCTGACTATGTTTCAGTTGCACTTCATTTAACCAGTAAATAAAGTTAAAGTTAAAGGTAAAGTTCCAACGATCGTCACACACACACTAGGTTTGGTGAAATGTGTCCTCTGCATTTGACCCCCGCCCATGTTCACCCTCTGAGAGGTGAGGGGAGCAGTGAGCAGCAGCGTGCGCCGCGTTCGGGAATCATTTGGTGATTCAACCCCCAATTCCAACCCTTGATGCTGAGTGCCAAGCAGGGAGGCAATGGGTCCCATTTTTTTTATAGTCTTTGTATGACTCGGCCGGGAATTAAACTCGCAACCTTGCAGTCTCAGGGCGGACACTCTAACCACAAGTACAGTACAGTAGTACCTCAACTTAAGAACTTATATGGTTCTGTGACAGAGCTCTAAACTTAAAACAATTTCAACATGTAACATGTCTTTTAAAAGGAAAACCAAACTTTCAAATAAGAACTATTGTATAAAAACCATACAATAGAATTCACTACTAACAACTATAGTAGTTTTATGAAGTAATGTACAAAACACAAAACCAGTGAAGTTGGCACGTTGTGTAAATCATAAATAAAAACAGAATACAATGATGTTCAATCCTTTTCAACTCATATTCAATTGAATACACTGCAAAGACAAGATACTTCACGTTCGAACTGAGAAATGTTGTTATATTTTGCAAATATTAGCTAATTTGGAATTTGATGCCTGCAACATGTTTCAAAAAAGCTGGCACAAGTGGCAAAAAAGTTGAGGAATGCTCATCAAACACTTATTTGGAACATCCCACAGGTGAACAGGCTAATTTGGAACAGGTGAGTGCCATGATTGGGTATAAAAGCAGCTTCCATGAAATGCTCAGTCATTCACAAACAAGGATGGGGCGAGGGTCACCACTTTGTGAACAAATGAGTGAGCAAATTGTCCAACAGTTTAAGAACAACATTTCTCAATGAGCTATTGCAAGGAATTTAGGGATTTCCCCAACTACGGTCCGTAATATCATCAAAAGGTTCAGAGAATCTGGAGAAATCACTGCACGTAAGGGGGGTTATTACGGACCTTCGATCCCTTAGGCGGGACTGCATCAAAAAGCGACATCAGCGTGTGAAGGACATCGCCACATTGGCTCAGGAACACTTCAGAAAACCACCGTCAGTAACTACAGTCCATCGCTACATTTGTAAGTACAAGTTAAAACTCTACTATGCAAAGCGAAAGCCATTCATCAACAACACCCAGTGTTTTGGCAAACTCTACATAAGGCCAAAGCCTTCACCCAAGCAGAAGGGCCTCATGTCCAAATGTCAGTTTGGCTCCCATTTCCCCCCCAGAGGACAGAACTGGAATTACTGACAACATTTCCCAACAGCTGAAGACCATCAGTAATCAGGAAGGCTCTCACCTGAAGCAATCAAATCCACTCTTTTTAAGTCTGCAGCTCCAGCTCAGACTTCAGGCCAACAAACACTGCTCGAGGAGATTTTGCCAAATACAATAGAGACAACTGTTTAAAGAGACCAGGGTGGTTGACGGTGAGATTACTTATATTATTTTGATGTTTTTGATTTAATGTGTTGAATTTATTTTAATTGCCAAGTGGTTGTTAAATGTTTAAATGCCAAATCCAAGCTGTTAAAGGTCACTACATGTACTTTTGGAAACACTTTTACTTTAAAAAATGGTTTATTGTAATTTGTTTATATTGGTCCCTAATTACTTTTGTATTTGTCCACCTTTTCCAAAGGTTTTTCACCTTACATCTATTCAATGAAAAAAAGAGACAATCAAGTCCAAAATAAAAGGATAAACAGAGATTTGTCTCATCATTGGATTAAAACAAAGAGTGAAGTCCCAGTGAAACCCCTGGTAAAAAAGTCAAACCCTTTTCAAGTTAGGGGAGAAAACAAACAAACAAAACATAACTTGACAGTGAAAAACCGATCCCCACTGGACAACCAGGAAAAGGAGATCTGGACCAAAGATTTAAAAGTTAATTTCAAATTTACTCCAACTCCACTTGTGCTGTAAATATGGCTGACAAGAAGGTGCTTGACCAGCTAAAGACCGAGAGGACAACTGCAAAAGCATCATTCACCCGCCTTGTCAACAGCCTCACCAGGAACCATGATGACTTGTCTGAGGAGGAGCTCAGAGACAGTTTCAAGACACTCATCGCAGCAGTTGACAAAGTCATGGAAGCCAATGACAAGGTAGAGGCCAAACTTCTGACACAGCTAAAAGATGGAGAAACTGAACTCACCCAAGAGCAACAAGAAGATCTGGATAATACTTCAAGGGAGTGTGAGTCAAAGCGGGCAAAGGTCAAAGGTCAACTCCAGAAGGCCCTGTGGTACAAGTTTGGAAAAGATGAAATGTCCATAGCTCTTCTGGCAGCAGATGAGGAGTGTAGACGCACCACTGCTGTGGAACCGGAGGATATGAACCTGGATGGATATGAGTTCATGCTGAACCATCTGGAAGGACTGGTGAAGACTGCAAAGGAGGTGCATGGTCGGTGGAGACAATGGGTCCCTGAAGATACAGTAGTTGAAATTCGGACAAGCTTAAAAGGTCTGGAACTACAGACCACCAAGTTGGTTTCCAAGAAGGCTGACTTCATACAACAGAGGATAAAGGAAGAAGTCAGGAGGGAACCAATTGCTCCCAGTCATCCTGTGCCAGCCATCAAGTTGAAACCCACAGCCCTTCCTAAATTCACTGGAAACAAACGTGAATTTCATAGGTGGAAAACGGACTGGGAAGCACTCCAGAGACAAGGTGAGCCAAATGGTTCCAAGGAGGTGAAAAAGGCCCAATTGCTGGACAGTGTTGAGGACAAGATCTGGGACCTTCGTCTCACCACTCATAACACTGCCGATGACATCTTCCGTGTTCTAGAGAACCGCTATGGCAACCGGACTTCCATTGCTATAGAGATAGTGGAGGAGTTGCAAAGAATCCAACCCGTCAAAAGTACCCAGACGCGAAAAATCGTGGAGCTAATCCAAGATGTGGAGAAGGCGCTTCAAGATCTCAGTGAGCTTGGGGACACCGGTGCCATCAAAAACCCACTTGTAACCAAGTCGATTGAGGGGAAACTCCCAGGACCTCTCAGAAAGGAATGGCTCATCTATGCAGCAGACACCAGGAATGCTGTGACTCCAGCAAGCAGGTTTGACGGTCTCTTGGACTTCCTCAAAGAGCAAGAGAGCATATATGAGCAGCTGGAACAACTGGATGAGGAACCTAACAAGAGGGAATCGAAGCCTGAGCCAAGACATGCTAGGACAAAATCCACCAAAGCAAGTGATGACCACACTGGCTGTGTTGTCTGTGGAGATGGGAAGCACAGGAAGAAGCTGTACTATTGCATGCAGTTCCGGGCACTTCAGCTTGCAGAGAAGAAGGCTGCTGCTAAGAAGTTGGGAGCATGCAAGAGATGTCTTGAAGTCCATGATGACAATTCAGACTGCAAAGATGATTTCCTATGCACCAACCATGCCTGCAAGGATGAACATGCACCTGAGCATCATTTCTACCTCTGTCCAAACAAGAAAAGCAGCTCGGCACAGAAAAAGAGCAAACCTGGCTCAATGGATGGCAAAAGCAGGAGAACATACACAGAAGAACAAGAGAACTTTGTCAAGAAGCTTTCCCCAGAGTTGGCAAGGCAGTTTCATGATGCGTTCTCCAAATGCTGCATCCAAGACGTTCAACACCACAAAAGTTAAATCAGGACTTTTAGCTGAAAGTGGATTGCAAGAACTGCCAGTAATGATGATGTTATTGGAGGTCACCGCAAACGCTGGAGAAAAGATTGGAACACTGATCGACCTGGCGTCCGACACCAATTACATCACCCACAAGGCTGCAGACAAACTGAACCTCAGGAGCGAAGACATCACACTCATTGTACATGGTGTCGGAGGAATGAAGACCATTGTGGAAACAAAGCGGTACCTCTTGAAGATCAGAGTGAAGACTCCAAAAGGCACTATGAAATCTCATCAATTGGTCTGTTATGGTCTGGACAGCATTGTAGACATCCATAAAAGTGTGGACTCCAAACAGCTGCAGAAATTATTTCCGGATGTCCCACTTGGAGCTCTGACAAGACCCGATGAAGTCAGTTTGCTCATAAGTCACAGAGAGGGCCAGCTAGCACCTCAACGGATCAGAGGTATCGGAGACCTTGTACTGTGGGACGGGCCACTGGGAATGACAGTTGGAGGCTCTCATCCTGAACTCTTTGAAGACCTCACCGTTTCCGCCCACATGTCCAAAACACACTTTGCGAGATCAATGAGGACTGCTGCTTTGAGGTATGAAGAACTCACTGGCCCAGCTTGTAAAAAACCTCCCAACACTCAGGTTCACGCCAAGTTCCGGAGGTCAAACACTTCAACCACCAACCGGGACTTCCTAGACTGGTGGAAATGGGACAGTATTGGTGCAGCATGTGACCCGAAGTGTGGAGGATGCCGCTGTGGAAAATGTCAACCAGGCGGCAAAGAAATGACTCTTGCAGAGGAGCGAGAGCTTGAGGTGGTAAAGGGTGGCCTCACCTATGTCACGGAGGACAACCACAGCAAAGAGCCACATTGGCATGCCAGGTATCCTTGGGTGGAGGACCCCATGTCACTACCAAATAATAGAAAAACAGTTGAGGCCACATTCCTGAGAACGGAAAAGCAACTTGCCAAAACACCTGAGTGGAAGGTGGCATATGCTGCACAAGTGCATGACATGATTGATCGACAAGCAGCCATCAAACTACCCAAAGACACCATCACCAAGTGGGATGGACCCGTTTGGTATCTCAGTCATCTCATTGCTCCTAATCCACACTCAGTCACAACTCCAGTGAGAATTGTCTGGAACAGCAGTCAAAAGTGCAGAGGCGTCAGCATGAATGACCTGCTGATGAAAGGCCCTGACGTCCTCAACCAGATTCGAGCTGTGCTTCTCCGATTCAGAAGTGGAGCACATGCTGCGCTGGGTGACATCAAAAAGATGTATAACTCAATCTGGCTGAAAGACCAAGAAGTGCACCATCACAGGTTCCTCTGGCGTGATGCAGAGAATGAGGACCTGGAGGAATACGCAATAACAAGAGTGAACATAGGAGACAAACCAGCAGGGTGCATAGCGCAGCTGGCAATGCGTGAAACTGCAAACCTCCCTCTCTTTGCCCATCTTGAAGAGGAGCGTCGAGTGCTTCACAACGACAGCTATGTTGATGACATCCTCACTTCCCACAACAACCATGACCAGCTAAACATCATCACAGCCAACGTGGAGAGGATCCTGAAGACCGGGGGGTTTGAGTTGAAGCCATGGGTCTTCACTGGGCAAAGTGGGAGGAAGGAGCGCTCTGAAGAGGAAAGGACAATGAAAAAGACCATTATCTTACCAAACCAGATGAGCGATGATGACAACAAGGCACTCGGTCTGGGCTACAAAGTCGAGGAGGATAAGCTCCATGTCAGAATCGGAATCAACTTTTCAAAAAGGAAGCAAAAGATGCGGCTGGGTGAAGACCTTCTGCAAGAGGAAATAAGAGCCATGACACCCAACCCTTTGACAAGAAGAGAACTTCTCAGTCAAGTGTTAGGACTGTACGACCCAGTTGGCCTTGTAACTCCTGCCAAGCAGAAGGGAGCTATTCTGGTACGGAAGGCGTTTCAAGAGGCAAAGGCTGAAAGCCGTCCAGTCAAAGACACGTGGGACATTGCACTCTCAGATGACCTTAGAGGGAATGCAATCGATCTGTTCGAGGAGTACCATCAACTCAGCAAGATCCTGTTCACCAGGGCTCTAACCCCCAAATGCTTCATTATTGAACCACCCTCGGCAATCATATTCTCTGATGGAAGTGAGCATGCTTACGGAGCGGTGATGTACCTGAGATGGATCACAGACCTGGGTCCCATCATCAGACTGGTTGAATCCAAAGCAAAGCTAACTCCCTTGGACCACAAAGGTGATGCTGTCAAAGCAGAAATGTGTGGAGCAATGTTTGCCTCACGACTCAGGAAGTTCTTCGAACTGCACGGCCAAATCCAAGTCAGAAAGTGGTTTCACTTTGTTGACAGTCAAACAGTCCTCGGTGCAATACAGCGAGAAAGCTATGGCTATCAAACATTCTTTGGCAACCGGATCAAAGAGATTCAAAGCAGCACAGCAGTACAGGACTGGTTGTGGATCCCTAGGTCACAAAACATTGCAGATGTCATCACCAGAGAAGCAGGCCCTCAAGATCTGGATGAACATTCAGAGTGGCAAAATGGACCCGAGTTCTTGAGTCTGCCAGAAAGTGAGTGGCAAACCAAATCTGTTAAGGAACTAGCAACCACAGCCAGAGAGAGCATCAACAAGTTGCAGAGAAAGGCATTTGCTGCTATGTTGACAAGGGCCCAAGCTCGGAAACAGTTCCTGGAAAAAGAGCCCGAACACAATCGAAACCAACTCCAAACAGAACAGAGACGGCCAACAGGGGGGTCAATTGTTCAAAGCCTTGTGGATGTCAAACGGTTCAGTGTCCTGACCAGACTGGTCAAAATAGTTGCAATGGTCTGGAGGGCAGCAAAAAGGTTCCGTCAACAAGTTCAGGTTTTGCATGGCCCAAAGTGGGAGGCAGTCTACTCCAGAGGAGCCATTTCTGTGGAAGAAAGGAAAGATGCCCTGAGAGACATTTTTCTTGCAGCACAAGAGGGCGCAATCTTCCAAAACTCAACTACTGACAGGCTGGTGGTGTACAAAGACCAGGACTCTGGTCTGTGGTGGACGAGTGCAAGCATCCGGGTTTTCCCAAGCTACTGTGTCCCCCTGACAAAAGCCCCAAAGGCAAAGACCAGCCATCCCAATTCAAGCAGCAGAAAGGAAAAGCTTCAAGCCACCGTTCTGCACAGAGACGTAAGACGGTTGGTTGTCCTACTACCTGCTGAGGAACAGGAATAGAAAATCTTGGCACAACCACCAAAACCAATCACGTGCACTTAGTTTGCCTACAGTCGGCGATCTTCCCGATGTATACATGGAAAGATCGAGTGGGAGGTGTTTTGGCAAACTCTACATAAGGCCAAAGCCTTCACCCAAGCAGAAGGGCCTCATGTCCAAATGTCAGTTTGGCTCCCATTTCCCCCCAGAGGACAGAACTGGAATTACTGACAACATTTCCCAACAGCTGAAGACCATCAGTAATCAGGAAGGCTCTCACCTGAAGCAATCAAATCCACTCTTTTTAAGTCTGCAGCTCCAGCTCAGACTTCAGGCCAACAAACACTGCTCGAGGAGATTTTGCCAAATACAATAGAGACAACTGTTTAAAGAGACCAGGGTGGCTGACGGTGAGATTACTTATATTATTTTGATGTTTTTGATTTAATGTGTTGAATTTATTTTAATTGCCAAGTGGTTGTTAAATGTTTAAATGCCAAATCCAAGCTGTTAAAGGTCACTACATGTACTTTTGGAAACACTTTTACTTTAAAAAATGGTTTATTGTAATTTGTTTATATTGGTCCCTAATTACTTTTGTATTTGTCCACCTTTTCCAAAGGTTTTTCACCTTACATCTATTCAATGAAAAAAAGAGACAATCAAGTCCAAAATAAAAGGATAAACAGAGATTTGTCTCATCATTGGATTAAAACAAAGAGTGAAGTCCCAGTGAAACCCCTGGTAAAAAAGTCAAACCCTTTTCAAGTTAGGGGAGAAAACAAACAAACAAAACATAACTTGACACCCAGAAACGCCGCCGGATTTGCTGGACCCGAGTTCATCTAAGATGGACTGATGCAAAGTGGAAAAGTGTTCTGCTGTCTGACGAGTCCACATTTCAAATTGTTTTTGGAAACTGTGGACGTCGTGTCCTCCGGGCCAAAGAGGAAAAGAACCATCCGGACTGTTCTAGGCGTAAAGTTCAAAAGCCAGCATCTGTGATTGTATGGGGGTGTATTAGTGCCCAAGGCATGGGTAACTTACACATCTGTGAAGGCACCATTAATGCTGAAAGGTACATACAGGTTTTGGAGCAACATATGTTGCCATCCAAGCAACGTCTTTTTCATGGTCGTCCCTGTTATTTCAGGAAGACAATGCCAAGCCACATTCTGCATTCGTAGTAAAAGACTAGACTGGCCTGCCTATAGTCCAGACTTGTCTCCCATTGAAAATGTGTGGCGCAATATGAAGCGTAAAATACGACAACGGACTGTTGAACAACTTAAGCTGTACATCAAGCAAGAATGGGAAAGAATTCCACCTGAAAAGCTTCAAAAATTGGTCTCCTCAGTTCCCAAACTTTTACTGAGTGTTGTTCAAAGGAAAGGCCATGTAACACAGTGGTAAAAATGCCCCTGTGCCAACTATTTTGCAATGTGTTGCTGCCATTAAATCCTAAGTTCATGATTATTTGCAAAAAAAGATAAAGTTTCTCAGTTCAAACATTAAGTATCTTGTCTTTGCAGTGCATTCAATTGATTATAAGTTGAAAAGGATTTGCAAATCATTGTATTCTGTTTTTATTTACGATTTACACAACGTGCCAACTTCACTGGTTTTGGGTTTTGTAATAATAATGTGCAGTATTTACCTTGGAAAGTGAACCTCTGCAGTTTTCCTTCTAGCTGCTGCTTCGTCAAACACACTATCAGCAGCTTTTACATATTTTCATGCATAAATGTCTGTCATTTAGATATTATTTTAACATTCTTCACTCATTGTATTTGCAGTGATACTCTTGGATTGCTTCATCAATTTGGCAACACGCTCAGTCATGATTTTAATAGGACTGTCAAACGATTACAATATTTAATCGTGATAAAACGCAGTTTGTTCATGGTTAACTTAAAATTAAGATGGATATAATTTTTCATCATTAATAAGTGTACCCTAGACCAGGGGTCGGCAACCCGCGGCTCCGGAGCCGCATGCGGCTCTTTGATCACTCTGATGCGGCTCAGCAGCTTACTTGCCGAACCCCCCGATTTTCCCGGGAGACTTCCGGATTTCGGCGCCTCTCGCAGAAAATTCCCGGGGTTATTATTCACCGATTTTCGCCCATACAGTTATAATAGGGGCGTTCCATGATGGTACAGCATTTGGCTCCCTCTACAATCTGTATTAACAGCGTGCCAGTCCACCCACTTGTTATACAGTATGCAACTTCTGCTTGCACACGTATGTGACAGCAAGGCATACTTGGTCAACAGCCACACAAGTTACACTGACGGTGAACATATAAAACAACTTTAACACTCTTTCTAATAATGCGCCACACTTTGAACCAAAACCAAACAAGAATGACAAACACATTTCGGGAGAACATCTGCACCGTAACACAACATAAACACAACAGAACAAATACCCAGAATCCCATGCAGCCCTGACTCTTCCGGGCTACATTATACACCCCTGCTACCACCAAATCCCTCCCCCACCCCAACCCTGCTCCCTCACACATCATTTTCAAGTGTTAATTACCATGACTGGACAATTAGTTTCCGTGAATGAAATGTTTTTTTAAACATTATGCTTTTTTAAACAGCTCAACACAAAAAGGACATAAACACGCTTGGTGTTTGGTAATGTAAAATGTGATAGTTCTACTTGAATAAATGCACGACAATGTTTAACCTCTGTTTATAATTAAAATGTAATGTTCAGCCTGCTAAACATTACGTTATTGCACTCTATCAATCAGAACAGGCTATAAAAGCATATACACTTTATTTCAATCTGCCAGAAAACATTTATTTGGGCAAAAATATCACAGATTACATTACAAAACATCTTTGACATGGTCGTAATGTAAGACGTTTTGTTTATTAGTGTCATTAGACCGGATGAAAAGCGTAATGCTTTTATTGTGAAGCCAGCAGTGCGAGATTGGTTTGAGAAGGTGTGTTGACATAGTTTGACAAGATGAAAGTCTCCGTTAAACAATGACTCTAGACTTCCTCAAAATAGAATACTGCCAATTTACCTTCCTTTTTACTGCTTTTTGAGCGACGGTATGTCCGTGGCGGAGCTTGTGTTACCTGCTGCCAGCATAAAGCAGACCTACATTTCGGTTTTTGCAATATGAATACAATTAAACTCCATAATGCAGCCAATGGTGTGTCTGTTTCAAGAAGGAATTGCCAAGTCATGGTGACACTACCCAAAAATTGTCGAAAACTTGTACAAAACGTAATGTACATAATCTTTTCCCCAGGTTCTGACTCAGTCGTTTTCCCCTCGGGGTATTTTGCTAATTGTTTTCAAATTCTTTGCAATAAAAAAACACGATTTGGGATAAAGATCCTATCAAAACTTGCCTCCAGTCTTCTGTAGGGGACGTCAGCAGGCTGATGCAGGCACGCCCACATTTTGGAGCGTGGCCGCTACAGTATGTGCTGAAACTCTTTGGAAAACAAGCCTAGAATCACTACTGTGTCTATTTTGGGGAGAATTTTACCTGTAAACATTAGTTTTAGTTTCAGAACTATGAAATAGGTGCCAATATTGTCAGCATTAGCAGGGCCTTTTAGGAAAATGTTAGAAACGATAGTGACCATTCAGGAAGGTTTTAAGTTAAAAGTTAAAGTACCCATGATTGCCACACACACACTAGGTGTGGTGAAATCTGTCCTCTGCATTTGACCCATCCCATTGTTCACCCCCTGGGAGCAGTGGGCAGCAGCGGTGTCCGCGCCTGGAAATCATTTTTGGTGATTTATCCCCCAATTCCAACCCTTGATGCTGAGTGCCAAGCAGGGAGGTAATGGGTCCCATTTTTATAGTCTTTGGTATGACTCGGCCAGGGTTTGAACTCACAACCTACCGACCTAAGGGCGGACACTCTAACCACTAGGCCACTGAGCAGGCATTTTCTAGCATTCTAGGATTCGAAATGCATATCATTGCAGGTGCATCCGTGACCAATGTTGGCGATCTGGTCTGATGGTCCGCATGTTTAAGTTGAGCATCCAATACAAATGTTGACAGGTTTAATTAAGGTGAAGTGTATGAAGGTGGCCATTCTTAGCCTGTGTTTGTGTGCGCTTGAAGGCACAAAGGCAGACATGCTCTAATAACCCAGACTGAATTTTAATTACATCCTAGTGTCCCTCCCTCGTCCCGGGATCGACAGCATGACCTCAAACTGCTGGCTCTTCTTACAATGAGAGCCTGTCCGTGCAGCAAAGCAACTCTCCTGCAACTATTCCGTCTTTGTGTTGGCTGCCAACAGGCTTTCAGATTGTTTTGTTTCAGTGATTGAAGTTTGAGGCAAAAGAAATTGAGGTGTTGTCATGGTACTCCTGTCATTCTGGATTAGTTTTGTCTCAGCAGGGTTTGATAGGTGCTGACAGCCATTTATAGCTTTCACAAGCTGGAGGAACATACGCTTCCTTTCTGCATTTGGATTGATTGATGCATTTGCAAACACACTTTTTTTCTCTGTCACTAAACTCCCTGCATGTTGATAGAATTAGTGGCAACATGCATGTCAAGTGTTCATTCTTCTTTGTTGTCACCTTTACATTGAGGAGGATTTATGAATGACGACAAGCATTTCCATTCATAAAAATCTCTGTTCTTCCCAGCCTGCATGTCTTTTTTACATGAGCTACATTCTTTGTAGTTTACATTCCTGTTACCAGGTAATGGATTGTGCTGGAAGACACTAAACTGGACAGACAGGTTGCAGTTTCAGACACACGCGATGCTCTATATAATTTCCTTCCAGGCACGCACGTTTGCACACATGCACACCTGCTTTCTAGCAATTTACGACAAAACGTCTGTTCTCCAAATGATTGTGCATGATGCATGAAAAGAAGGCCTTGGCCATGACGGCAGTTCATGCAGCAGATGGGTGCTTTGTGGTAAGAAGAGCTATTAGCCAGCTATTATTACTGTGCATTCATTGCAAGTGGCGGCTTTGCCACATAGCTGTGTTGCATGTGTCTTCTCACGAAAAGATCGTGCAGCCCTTTGAGACACCCGTGATTTAGGGCTACATAAATAAACTTTGATTGATTGATTGATTGATGTTTAACGCTGCTGGTCTCGTTATGCCTGATGGCTCGACACCATTACAACAGCCAGTAGCGGCTCCAGCCGTGTTTGCTGCAACAGTGAAACTCCTGGAGTTCTGGCTGCATGATTCTGAGCCCTGGTTCCAGCATGTGGAAGCCCAGTTTCGGCTTTGAGGGATTACAACAGATGAAACACAGTACTACCATGTTGTCTCTGCTCTGGATGCTCAAAATACGCGGAGAGTTATGGGCGTGCGGGATCCTCCGGCAGCAGACAAGTACGGTGAGTTAAAGACTTTATTGCTGCGGCTGTACTAACTGTCCGACGCTGAGCGAGCTGACGGCCTCTTGTCTCTCAATGGCTTGGGGAACAGTAAGCCTACCGAGCTGATGGAGAATATGCTCACATTGCTCGGTTCCGGGGATGCATCGTTCCTGTTCATGCAGTTGTTTCTACATCAGCTGCCGCCTCCGGTAGGCACGGCGCTCGCCAACTTTTCGCTAATCGCCACAAAGGACTACCGAGGTTTGGCTCAGGAGGCAAGCAGGATTCTTCTGGCCGCTCACCAGTTCAGCATTCAAGCCCTGCTGCCCGAACCGACCTAGAATGCACGGGAGAATCTCGTGGCTACAGTGTCAGATCATCGTCGCAGGGAGGCGAAGTTTTGCATTTACCACCGCCGTTTTGGGACCAAGGCAAAGCGCTGTGTGCCGCCTTGTGCTTTCCCAGGCCAGGGAAACGCCAGGGCCATTGCTCAATGGCAGCAGTGAGCACGGGCAGAGTGGATAAGCTGCTGTTTGTCAGGACAGCTTGTCGGGCCGTCGCTGGCTGGTGGCCTCGGGCGCACGGCGGAGTCTCCCACCTACATTGACCGTGGACGCGCTGGAAGATGGCCACGGGCGCCCCCTGACCGCCACCAATGGGATCGGCATCCGCACTTTTGGCACCAGGTCAGTGACAGTTTCGTTATCGCCTTTGAGGCCGTACCTATTCTGGGGGCAGAATTTTTGTGTGCAAATAGACTGTTGGTGGATGTCTCGAATGGCCGTTTATTTGACTATTCCGTACACTCTACACCTAGCCAGCATGCTTGCTGTAGGGGATGTTTATCAATGGCTTCTCACTGAGCTTCCAGAACTGACTGTACCAACGTTTTTGGCAGCAGTCGCAATGGTGGAGCACTTCATCCCTACAGTGGGCCCGCCTGTTTTCGCCCGGGCACGGTGGCTTGACTCTACTAAACTGGCCCTGGTACAGCAGGAATTTGCCACTATGGAGAGACTGGCGATTGTACAGCGTTCCAACAGTCCTTCGCCTCTACCTATGGTACTGAAGGCTGGTGGGCTGTGGCAGCCTTGTGGTGACTTTTTGCCGACGGAATAATGTCACCACACCGTACCATTACTCCATCCAATACATACAGGACTTTTCTTAACGGTTGGCTGGAGCGTCTATTTTCTCGAAGGTAGATTTGGTGCGTGGCTACCACCAGGTACCTGTACATGAGTTGGACATACCTAAGACTGCCAAAATAACTCTTTTTGGATTATTTGAGTTTTTGAGGATGCCATTTGGCCTGCGGGGGGCAGCACAGACTTTTCAGCAGCTCATGGACTCTGTTTTAAAGGATTTACCATTTTTGTTTGTTTATTTAGACGGTATTCTGGTGGCCAATACGTCAGCCGGGGAACATTTGAAACATTTACGGCTGCTGTCTAGCCAGTTGAACGAACATGGCCTGATTGTTTGGAGTAACAGACATTGACTTTCTTGGCCACCAGGTGTTCTCGCAAGGTGCTGTTCCCCTGCCCCTGTCAATTTTTATAACTGCTTCATTGCACGTGCAGCTCATTTCATGCACACCCTGCATGAGGCATTAAAGGGGAGGAAAGGTTCACAGGAGGTGAACTGGTCCCCTGACAAGCTGCAAGCGTTCAGAAACGTAAAGTCTTCTCTGGCCAGGGTTACCTTCCTTGCTAGCACATCCCTCCTCTACTGCTTCTTTGGCTCTCACTACTAATGCCTCAAATGTAGCCATGGGTGCGGTTTGCGAGCAGTGGGGACATAGCAGCCTCTTGCTTTCTTCAGCAGGCAACTCAGGTCAGCTGAAAGGAAGTACAGCATGTTTGATAGGGAACTCCTAGCTTTGTTCCTGGCGACCCGCCATTTCAGGTTCCAGTTGGAGGGTCGCAATTTCACCGCTTTTTGACCACACACCTCTGACTTTTGCCATGGCTAAGACCTCAGACACATGGTCTGCCCGCCAGCAATGCCAGCTTCTCAAACTATGGTACATGTACCACAGGGGCTCCATCCAGTGGTACGCCAAAGAATCACTTGATTAAAGTACAGTGTTTTATTTTCTAATATT
This sequence comes from Nerophis lumbriciformis, assembly GCF_033978685.3. Taxonomy (NCBI): domain Eukaryota; kingdom Metazoa; phylum Chordata; class Actinopteri; order Syngnathiformes; family Syngnathidae; genus Nerophis; species Nerophis lumbriciformis. Next base: position 37,452,774 of record NC_084549.2, on the reverse strand, counting down.
CAAACACAATGTTATTGTTCAAAATGTGTGTGATGTTACAGTGACCAAAAATATTAAATAAACTTGTAAAATAAAACCTTGATTTGATTTTAATGAATACTTAGGCCTACAACGCTACTGAACTTTAATGTTAGTCATTATGGTGGTACTTGGAGAGCCAAGTTTTTTCTAATGTGGTACTAGGTGTTAAGTCTTGGCAAAAATGAGGACTCAGATGCAGAAGAGAGACAATTGACTCAGATTTTATTTAATTAGTTTTCTTTGCTATCTCTGGACAGAGTGATTAAACAAAGTGGCTATAAAATCTATCTATGATATACTTGAGTAACAAGAGGATGTGTAGCATAGGACATAAGGCAATAAACAGAAAATCACTCCATAAGGAGGAAAAGGGCAATAGCAAAATTTCTATACAAGTCTAATAACAAAAAACCAACAATCTATGATAATCTACAAAAAGATAATTTCACTCATGAAAAGAAGTCGAGAAGCTATAAACAGAAAATATGTTACAAAGAGTTGAGAAGCCTGCAAACTAAAAGCGCTCCAGAAGGAGGGAAAAAAAAGAAGACAAGGCACTATGAAAATTGATACAAAAAGACTTGACCAAAAAAACTTTAGCAAAAGAAAATCACTCTCTCAGAGGAAACAAAGAAATCAACAAATAAAGTGAGACAATACTTATCAAGGCTGTGGACAAGGCTGTGGACAAGGCTGGAGATACGTAGCGAGACGATATACTCTGGCAACAAGACAGGGGAAGACGAGGACTATATACACATGAGGGAGGGTGACACAGGTGGACACAATCAGGCAATCAGGAGAGACATCAGACCAGTGACACAGGAGGAAGGGCAAGTGGCCTGAAACGAGAGGATTAGAATTTTCAAAATAAAACAGGAAGTTTGCCAGACAACCCCAAAACAGGACTTCCCTCACCACGATGTGACAGTACCCCCCCTTCTATGGCCGACTCCCGACGGCCCAGACTGTTCAGGGTGGTCTCTGTAGAAGTCCCTGATGAGAGTGGGGTCGACAATGTGGCGGGAAGGAACCCACTGTCTCTCTTCAGGTCCGTATCCTTCCCAATCCACCAGGAATTGTCTGCCCCGGCCCCGGTTGCGCACTGCCAACAAGCGTTTAACTTTGTATACTGGTCCACCTTCAATTACTTCGGGTGGTGGAGGGGACGTGGTGGGTGGGACCATGGTGCTTTCTTTGACTGGTTTGACCTGACTGACGTGGAAGGTGGGATAGGCGCGGAGGGATCGGGGCAGACGAAGCCGAACCGCTGCAGGTCCGACGAGCTTGGTAATTGGGAATGGACCTACAAAGCGGGGTGCCAGTTTCTTTGATGTGACCTTGAGATGTAGGTCCTTGGCTGAAAGCCAGACTCTCTGACCGGGTTGGTACTTAGGCGCAGGTCGTCTCTTGCGGTCTGCCGCTCTCTTCATCCGATCTCGTTGTCTGATCAATACTTGACGGGCGGCTGCCCAAATGCGGTGACAATGTCGGACCATGGCATGGGCGGAGGGGACCGACACTTCTGACTCATTCTCTGGAAAGAGAGGGGGCTGGTACCCTAAGGCACAATGAAAGGGAGAGAGGCCAGTGGCTGATGTAGGCAGCGAATTGTGCGCATACTCTACCCAGACCAGGTGTTTGCTCCATGTGGAGGGGTTCTGGCAGACCAAGCACCGGAGGCCGGTTTCCAGCTGCTGGTTAAGTCGTTCGGTCTGGCCGTTGGCTTCCGGATGATATCCTGATGTCAGGCTGGCCTTGGCTCCAATGAGTCGGCAGAACTCCCCCCAGAACCGTGATGCAAACTGAGGTCCCCGGTCTGAAACAATGTCTTTGGGAAATCCATGAACTCGGAATACATTAGTCATCATAGTCTCTGCCGTCTCCTTGGCGGATGGTAATTTAGGCATAGCGATGAATCTGACCATTTTGGAGAATCTGTCGACCACAGTGAGGACGGTGGTGTTACCTTGTGAGGCCTGTAACGAAGTCCATCGAGATGTCTGACCACGGTCTGGAGGGGATGGGAAGCGGCTGGAGAAGTCCCATGCGAGACCTGGAAGACGTCTTGTTCCTGGCACAGACCGAACAGGCCTCTACGTACTCCCGGACCTCCGTCTCCATGGCTGGCCACCAGAACCGCCGGGAGATCACAAACACAGTTCTTTTAACTCCCGGATGACACGAAAGCAGCGAGGTGTGAGCCCAATGAATCACCCGGGGACGCAGCTCAGTGGGGACAAACAATCGATTAACAGGACATCCCCTAGGTGGCGGGGCCACACCGTTAGCTTGCTTTACCTCAGTTTCTATTGGCCAAGTTACCGCTCCTACCACACAGTTCAGTGGAAGGATGGTCTCAGGTTTCTTGGCCTCAAGCTCGGGGTCGAATAATCGTGACAAGGCGTCTGGCTTGACGTTGCGGGACCCCGGCCTGTAGGAGAGCGAGAAAGAAAAGCGATTAAAAAAAAGCGCCCACCTGGCCTGGCGAGAGTTGAGTCTCTTAGCCTTCTTTATGTATTCCAGGTTCTTGTGATCTGTCCAGACGATGAATGGGTGTTCGGCCCCCTCGAGCCAATGCCTCCATTCCTCCAAAGCGAGCTTCACCGCCAGCAACTCCCGATTGCCGACATCATAGTTTCTTTCAGCTTTGGACAGCCGCCGCGACAGAAAGGCACAGGGATGCATCTTCCCGTCCTGCTGAGAGCGTTGAGACATCACTGCTCCAACTCCTTCATTAGAAGCATCCACCTCCACGACAAACTGGCGCTGCGGGTCCGGAATGGTGAGGATGGGCGCTGAGGTGAAGCGGTGCTTGAGCGTCTGGAATGCCCTCTCTGCCTCTGGAGACCAGTGGAACCGCACCTGGGTGGAGGTAAGAGCATGGAGAGGAGCAGCTATTGCGCTGAAGTTTCTGACAAACCGCCTGTAAAAGTTAGCAAATCCCAAGAATTGCTGAACTTTCTTGCGGCTGTCAGGTGTCAGCCAATCGGCCACAGCGCTAACTTTAGCCGGATCCATCTGCACTCTTCCAGGGGCTACAATGAAGCCCAGGAAGGAAACAGTGTCGGCATGAAAAACACTTTTTTCAGCTTTAACATATAGATCATTGTCTAAGAGTCTCTTTAAAACCTGATTTACATGGTCTTGGTGAGTGTCACTGTCAGGTGAATAAATCAATATGTCATCAAGGTAAACATAGACAAAATGGTCCAGGAAGTCTCTTAGTACTTCGTTGATCATGGCTTGGAACACGGCCGGGGCATTGGTGAGACCAAAAGGCATGACTCTGTATTCATAATGACCATTGGGTGTGTTGAATCCGGTCTTCCACTCGTCTCCCTCTCTTATTCGGACCAGATGGTAAGCGTTGCGTAGGTCCAGCTTGGTGAATATTTTAGCCTGTTGGAGTTGGTCGAAGACAGTAGACATGAGGGGAAGAGGGTAACGGTTCTTGATGGTAATGTCATTCAGGGGACTGTAATCGATGCAGGGCCTTAACGACCCGTCTTTCTTCTTCACAAAGAAGAACCCTGCTCCTGTTGGCGATGATGACGGGCGAATCAAGCCAGTTTCCAGTGATGCCGAGATGTAATCGTTCATCACAGCTTTTTCTGGACCAGAGACAGAGTACAGACGCCCCTTGGGAATTGTGGCCCCGGGCAGTAGATCGATGGCCCAGTCGTAGGAACGGTGGGGTGGAAGTGACAGGGCCTTGGTCTTGCTGAAGACTTGTCGTAGATGGTGATAACATGGGGGGACAGAATTCAGGTCCGGAAATTCTGAGTCTGTGACAGGATTAGCAGAGAAAAGATTAATTTCCTTGACATTTTCTTTCTGGGCCGTAGAAAAATTACAGTTCTGGGTACATTCCTTTCCCCATTCACTGATCTTCCCTGTCTTCCAATCCACACGAGGGTTATGCTGGTACAGCCATGGATACCCCAAGATCAACGGATGAGAAGGAGAAATAATCAAATATGGACAAACTTGTTCCTGATGGCCGTCAATGTTCATTTGGAAAGGTTCACTGATGTGTGTGATGGTGAAAAGCTCCTTACCATTCAGAGACCTGGCCCTAATGGGTTTAACTAGTGGTTCTGACTTGAGTCCTAGTCTCCTAGCTAAACCCCAGTCCATCAGACTCTCATCTGCCCCAGAGTCTATTAACGCCTCTAGAATTGTGACTGTGTGATGAGTTAACGTGATCTTGGTGAGGGTGCGTGGCCTCTGAGGAACAGCCAAAATGTGACTCACCGCCTGGGATCTCTTGGTTGGACATGAAACGACAAGATGGCCACCCTCTCCACAGTAAAAACATCTCCCCTCCATCAGCCGCTTGCGTCGCTCCTCTGGCGTCAGTCGGGCTCTCCCCAGCTGCATGGGCTCCTCCTCCTGGTTGGTGCGTAAGTGAGGATGTAGCTCCGGGGGTGAGCGCCGAGTCGTCGACCAGTTAGGTGCTAAAGGATGGGTGGTTCTTTCTGCAGCTTCCGATCCTTCACCTCGCTGTCGTTTGAGCTGGGCCCGTCGCTTGTCCGTCCTGATGGCGAGCGCGATGAGGGCATCTAGATTGTCGGGTAGGTCCAGGGGAACGAAGAGGTCTTGTATGGAAGCACTGAGCCCTTTCAGAAAAATATCGTAAAGAGCGGTGTCGTCCCACCCGCTTTCTGCTGCCAGCGTGCGGAAGCGGATGGCGTAGTCACACACGGAACCGCTGCCCTGCTGTAAACTGCTTAGTTCTTGTGCCTTTTCTCTGTTAGAGGTCACCGGGTCAAAAGTCTTGGTTAGCGCAGCTTGAAAGTCTGTGAAGGAGTGGCAGAGTGACGAGTTCCGCCCCCATTCGGCAGAAGCCCACGCCTTAGCTCTATCCGTAAGATGTGAAATCATGAAAGCAATCTTGGAACGTTCAGTGGGAAATGCATGGGGCATCAATTCAAAATTAATAGCACAGTCTATCAAAAACGTTTTGCACAAACCAGGAGCGCCAGCGTATGGCGTCGGAGGGGCCAGCTTGCATCCGGCTCCAGGGGGAGGTGAAGACAGAGTGGGAGCAGCGGGTGGCTTGGGGGGCTGTGACGCCGGAATTGGTCGAGCAAACTGCTCAAGTAGTCCTTGTAGCTGGGAGGAAAGGTGACCCATGTTTGCTGCCATCGCCGTCTGAAACTCCTCCTGTCGGGCGAGCCGTGATTCGTGGGTGTGCAAGATTTCCGTCAGTTGTTTAGCCTCTGCTGAGTCCATACTGGCCAGAGTATACTGTTAAGTCTTGGCAAAAATGAGGACTCAGATGCAGAAGAGAGACAATTGACTCAGACTTTATTTAATTAGTTTTCTTTGCTATCTCTGGACAGAGTGATTAAACAAAGTGGCTATAAAATCTATCTATGATATACTTGAGTAACAAGAGGATGTGTAGCATAGGACATAAGGCAATAAACAGAAAATCACTCCATAAGGAGGAAAAGGGCAATAGCAAAATTTCTATACAAGTCTAATAACAAAAAACCAACAATCTATGATAATCTACAAAAAGATAATTTCACTCATGAAAAGAAGTCGAGAAGCTATAAACAGAAAATATGTTATAAAGAGTTGAGAAGCCTGCAAACTAAAAGCGCTCCAGAAGGAGGGAAAAAAAAGAAGACAAGGCACTATGAAAATTGATACAAAAAGACTTGACCAAAAAAACTTTAGCAAAAGAAAATCACTCTCTCAGAGGAAACAAAGAAATCAACAAATAAAGCGAGACAATACTTATCAAGGCTGTGGACAAGGCTGTGGACAAGGCTGGAGATACGTAGCGAGACGATATACTCTGGCAACAAGACAGGGGAAGACGAGGACTATATACACATGAGGGAGGGTGACACAGGTGGACACAATCAGGCAATCAGGAGAGACATCAGACCAGTGACACAGGAGGAAGGGCAAGTGGCCTGAAACGAGAGGAGGATTAGAATTTTCAAAATAAAACAGGACGTTTGCCAGACAACCCCAAAACAGGACTTCCCTCACCACGATGTGACACTAGGTAAAAAAAAAAAAGTTGAGAACCACTGCTTTATCTCAAAACACTAAAGTATTTAAAGTATCGATATTTTGATTTGAGAATCAATATTAGAGGATACAGACCTGGTATCGGCGGTACCGATATTTTCGCTATTGATTTGTCCGTAGCTCTCTTGGATGCCTCCGCAGCAATCAGCTGTGTTATTGCGATGTCAGTCTAGGAATGAATATCCCCAAAATCTAACCAATTATTCCTCATTCAATTATTGACATTCCCTGAAAGTTTCATGTAAACCGTCCCATAACCTTTTGAGTTATGTTCCTAACTAACTGACAAACAAACAAATCCCCATTGATTAGTTTAAGCACTGCTGCTACCTAGCAGTAGGCTTGTGTATCGTTCAATATGAAAAATGACACACTACTTATTTTACTGAATGACCTTTAGTTGTATGCACTGATTTTGACTGTTTTGTTATTACAGGGGATTTGAATGTACCTGTGCATGTAGCCAATAACACACACTCAATGCTCTCCTTAAAATGGTTGGTGAACAGAAATTCACCACAACATCTTGATCTTGTTCATTAATAAGGGTTTTGTTATTTCAAACGTGAAAGTCACCAATGTTGCTTTATCGGGCCATTTTTATGTTTTCTTCGATCTGTCTGTAACACCATAACCAGCAGTTAGGTCTGCGATTGTTCAGGGAAGAGTCAGTTTGTAGAATAAATAAGGTTTAAAAACACCTCGTATTATAATAATGATGATTTGTTGAACTCTTATACTATGCATTAAGTGTTGTAAATGTTTTGGAAACAATTTCTCACAGTACTGAAAATCTATCGTCCCATATGAAACCTGCCATTTTTGGACAAAGTCCTAAAAAACGTTGTATACCAACAGCTTTGTGACTTTCTCCTGTACAACAATGTGTTTGATACTTTCCAATCAGGCTGAAACACCTCTGATCAAGGTGAAAAATTACATCCGCCTGAACACAAATGCAGAAAAAGTTCCTGTCTGGTTCTGTTTGACCTGAGCTCTGCCTTTGACACAGTTGACCATGCTTTCGTATTACAGAGGTTAAAAACTGGGTGGGGATAACTGGTTCTGCTTTTAGGTTCAAGTCCTATATGATCACAGGACATACTCTGTTGGTAAGTGTGTCTCTAACCAAATGGCTATGACCTGTGTGGTTCTTCAGGGGTCAATATTGTCAAACTTGTAAATGCTGCCACTAGGCAGGCTCCAATGTGTCCTACTACAACAATGCCGATCTCTGCTTAAACACGTGAACGTTGGCCAGTTGATTCATTTTGTCACCGCATCGAACACATCAGTGTGTGGATGCAAAACAATTTCCTTCAGCTAAACTGAAGTCATTCTCTCTGGCCCACAGAAGCAAAGATCAAATGTTATCAGACACATTGAGAGCCTCTCTCTGAAACCTAATAACCAGGTTAGATATCTCGGGCTAATAATGGACTCAGACTTAAATTTTAACAGCCACATTAAGGCAGTCACATTAGCTGCTTTTTACCGCCTAAAAAGCATTACTAAAATACAAGGACTAATGCCTAAAGCAGACTCAGGAAGACTGCTCCATGCCTTTGTCTCCAGCAGGTTAGACTACTGTAATGGCCTTCTCAGTGGACTTTCTAAACAAGCTGAAAAGCAGCTTCAGTACATGCAAAATACTGCTGTTCGAGTCCTGACCGGAACCAGGAAATACGACCATATTCCAGTGCTTAAGTCGCAAGCACTGGCTTTCTGTTGTTCAGAGAATAGATTTTAAAACAGTGCTGCTTGTTTTCAAGTCCTTTCATGGTCTAGGACCAAATTACATGTTAGAACCATATGAACCTTCTCAGGCTCCTAGAACCTCAGAGAGTGGTCTCCTGCTGGTGCCCATAGTCAGGACTAAACATGGCAAGGCTGCATTTCACTTGTATGCTCCTAAAATCTCCTAAAAGAGTCTTCCAGAGGATGTGAGAGAGGTTTTAAATGTTCAAATCCAGGCTGAAAATACTTCTAACTGTACAAATGATAACTGAAAGTATGTTATATACACTCTTTGATTTGATTTTAATTAATTCAAGAGTATTTTTTTTTTGATAACTTGATCTTCATTTGTTATTTTATTCATGTAATTTTATACATCTGTAAAGCACTTTGAATTGCCCTGCGTACAAATTGTGGTCTATAAATAAACTTGCCTTGCCTTGCCTTACTGTAAATCCTCCTTGCCTCTCAGCCCCCATATCCCCCATCCCCCGGTTCTTCACCACCCTTTTTCCATATTTTGTTTTGATAAAGTCGTTTTCCACCAAAAGTCGTACTCCAATGCGAAGGCATGAAAACACAATGAAATGGAAAACTGTTTGTAGTAGTGATAGTGTAAATACTTACAATTGTTCAGTAATCTTTTCGAGGTACCCGCAGTACAAATAAACAAAAAAAGTGTTTGGTACTATTATGATACATTTTGCTGATAGTGTATGTCGATGTCAATGTGTTGAATGGAACGCTTCCAGACAAACCTTTGTTTTCATGTGTTTACTCGTTGCTAAATGACGTCAACGTGAGCTGCTTTTCCTGGGGCACCTTCAATGTAAGATGTCCCACAAGGACATTCAAATAGGACAATATACATGCTGTCTTGTAAAGAACATGTTTGACTTAAAAGGGTCGTGTCAGAATATGTTTTCTCGCATAAGGATGCATGGAAGCTATCGTCAAAAGTATTTACGGTAATATTCATAGATGAATAAAATGTGTCTCGCTGTGTTTAGCCTTGATGCAGGAGCTGCCATTGTTTTTAGCAGGTTGGTAATCAGAAAACAACAACGTAGTGAGTCTGATTGTACTTTTTATCACACGATCACAGCTTCCTGACTTTGAATCCAGGAAACAGGAAGAGACCGTCATGCCTCCCATATTTTCATTTAGGAATTGGATAAGAAAATGTGGGCAAGAACCAGAGACTGTGCCTGTGAATTTTCTCATTCATCCAGGTCATTGTATTCTTAGGGCATTGACTCCATTGTAACAGGACTGTTCAGGTCTTCTTAAAAGACATTTTGACTTTCATCCGAGTAGGCACAGCTGTGTCATATCTACGTCTATGAGCATCAACTGATAAAGCCTGCTTACGGGGTGCCAAATTTTAAAGTTCAATCACATTTTTCAAGCAGATATATTTCTCAGATTAAACTCACTTCTCAAATGTTGCAAATTTTCTTCACATTTAAGTTTAAATTCAATTCAAAAACTCTAAACATTATATTTAAATGTTAAATCTAAACCTATATGTTAAATCTGAATCTAAATGTGAGCACTAATTGTTAAATGTAAACCAAAATCTAAAATCTAAATCTAAATGTGAACACTAAATGCTCAATGTAAACCTAAATGTTAAATCTAAACCTAAATCCTAAATTTAAACTTAAATCTTGAAAATAAATCTTAAATCCAAATGTGAGCTCTAAATGTTAAATCTAAACCTAAATCTTGAATAAAAATCTCAAATCTAAATGTAGAAGCTAATTGTTCAATCTAAATTGATATGTTTAATCTGAATCTAAATGTGAGCACTAAATGTTAAATGTAAAAAAAAATCTAAATCTAAATATGAACACTAAATGTTCAATGTAAACCTAAATGTTAAATCTAAACCTAAATCCTAAATTTAAACCTAAATCTTGAATATACATCTTAAATCCAAATGTGAGCGCTAAATGTTAAATCTAAACCTAAATCCTAAATTTAAACCTACATCTTGAATAAAAATCTTAAATCTAAATGTAAAAGCTAATTGTTAAATCTAAACCTATATGTTTAATCTGAATCTAAATGTGAGCACTAAATGTTAAATGTAAACCAAAATCTAAAATCTAAATCTAAATGTGAACACTAAATGTTCAATGAAATCCTAAATGTTAAATCTAAACCTAAATCCTAAATGTAAACCTAAATCTTGAATATAAATTTTAAATGCAAATGTGAACGCTAAATGTTAAATCTAAACTTAAATGTTAAATCTAAACCTATATCCCAAATTTAAACCTAAATCTTGAATATGAATATAAATATAAATGTGAGCACTAAATGTTAATTCTAAACCAAAATCTAAAATCTAAATCTAAATGTGAACACTAAATGTTCAATGTAATCCTAAATGTTAAATCTAAACCTAAATCCTAAATGTAAACCTAAATCCTAAATGTAAACCTAAATCTTGAATATAAATTTTAAATGCAAATGTGAGCGCTAAATGTTAAATCTAAACTTAAATGTTAAATCTAAACCTATATCCCAAATTTAAACCTAAGTCTTGGAAATAAATCTTAAATCTAAATGTGAGCGCTAAATGTTAAATCTAAACCTATATGTTAAATGTGACTCTAAATGTGAGCACCAAATGTTAAATCTAAATCTAAATGTGAGCACTAAATGTTAAATCTAAACCTATATGTTAAATCTAAATCTAAATTTGTACACTAAATATTAAATCTAAATCTAAATGTGAGCACTAAATGTTAAATCTAAACCAAAATCTAAAATCTGAATCTAAATGTGAACACTAAATGTTAAATCTAAACCTAAATCTTAAATTTAAATGTGGGTGCTAAAACTCTCGCCAAGTGTAAAGATGAATATTAAAAGGATGTCAATATTACAGCAATCACACACCTCTCAGCTGCAAAGCCACGCCCACATCTCTGCCCCTCAGTGCAAACACTCCTACACCTTTCTTACTGCGGAAGAACATTAATGGGGGTGGGGGTCACCACTTTGTCAACAAATGCGTGAGCAAATTGTTGAACAGTTTAAGAAAAACCTTTCTCAACCAGCTATTGCAAGGAATTTAGGGATTTCACCATCTACGGTCCGTAACATCATCAAAGGGTTCAGAGAATCTGGAGAAATCACTGCATGTAAGCAGCTAAGCCCGTGACCTTCGATCCCTCAGGCTGTACTGCATCAACAAGCGACATCAGTGTGTAAGGATATCACCACATGGGCTCAGGAACACTTCAGAAACCCACTGTCAGTAACTACAGTTGGTCGCTACATCTGTAAGTGCAAGTTAAAACTCTCCTATGCAAGGCAAAAACCGTTTATCGACAACACCCAGAAACGCCGTCGGCTTTGCTGGGCCTGAGCTCATCTAAGATGGACTGATACAAAGTGGAAAAGTGTTCTGTGGTCTGACGAGTCCACATTTCAAATTGTTTTTGGAAACTGTGGACGTCGTGTCCTCCGGACCAAAGAGGAAAAGAACCATCCGGATTGTTATAGGCGCAAAGTTGAAAAGCCAGCATCTGTGATGGTATGGGGGTGTATTAGTGCCCAAGACATGGGTAACTTACACATCTGTGAAGGCGCCATTAATGCTGAAAGGTACATACAGGTTTCGGAGCAACATATGTTGCCATCCAAGCAACGTTACCGTGGACGCCCCTGCTTATTTCAGCAAGACAATGCCAAGCCACGTGTTACATCAACGTGGCTTCATAGTAAAAAAGTGCGGGTACTAGACTGGCCTGCCTGTAGTCCAGACCTGTCTCCCATTGAAAATGTGTGGCGCATTATGAAGCCTAAAATACCACAACGGAGACCCCGGACTGTTGAACAACTTAAGCTGTACATCAAGCAAGAATGGGAAAGAATTCCACCTGAGCAGCTTAAAAAATGTGTCTCCTCAGTTCCCAAACGTTTACTGAGTGTTGTTAAAAGGAAAGGCCATGTAACACAGTGGTGAACATGCCCTTTCCCAACTACTTTGGCACGTGTTGCAGCGATGAAATTCTAAGTTAATTATTATTTGCAACAAAAAAAAAAGAAGGTTTATGAGTTTGAACATCAAATATCTTGTCTTTGTAGTGCATTCAATTGAATATGGGTTGAAAAGGATTTGCAAATCATTGTATTCCGTTTGTATTTACATCTAACACAAATTCCCAACTCATATGGATACGGGGTTTGTAAATAAACATTGACTGATTGATTGATGAGACAATTAGACACTCAAACACGTCGATGCTGCACTTACGCATTTGACAATGAATGGAATTGCTTCTAATTGCTCGGATGCAGTCTGTTGGAACCTATTACTCTTTGTGTTTTTCTTTCATCATTTTGCTGCGGTCTTACTTCATGATTGTGTCACATATGAACTGGACTATTGCTGTAAACAGCACGGTCACTGTCATATAAGGTTGCTGCAAGCATCAGACACGCTCGCTTTGGATTGTAAAGAATATATCTTGATTGTGATCTAAATGGCAAAAACATGATTATAGTGAGTGTGAATTAAAGTCATCTTTCCTTCATCGTACTTCCTTTTAAATCACGCTTCTCTGACAACGGTAGTGTGTCGTGTGTTGAGGAACAGGAAGATGGAAAATAACCATATTCAAAGGCGCCGGATCCAAACCTCTGACCAAATGATGACTTCACACTCACAACGATCATGTTTTTACCATTTAGCTCACAATTAAGAGACATTCTTTAGAACTGATCCAAGTTAGTGTGTCAGAGGCTGCTGCTTGCAGCAAACTTATATGACAATGACCGTGTTGTTTCCAGCGATAGTACAGTTCATATGTGACACAATCAGGAAGCACCCGTCCACGTTTCAAAAGGCCGATTCCCAAATTTGATGCTCAGTCCGCCAACCGGAAGGAATTCCACATCTTGCCAGAACAGCTAACAGTATCTCTATAGCTAACTGTATCGCTAACTGTAACTGTAACAAGCAGGAGCAGGCAAGCTAAAAGCTTAATTAGCCACTAAACTGGCTTGAAACGACTAAATAAAGTTTTAGTAAACTTTAAGAAGTCTAGATGGAACAGCGTTACTGCAGAAAGTAAGCAGCTATTAAGACAAACTTAAGAAGTAGATTAATAAGATCTGATAATACAACAAAAACTGTTGCTGTTTAGCATCCACTGTCAGGCATATAGTGTAACATAAATTGTCAGTATTGATACCAATTGTAGCTTATCAGGGGCAGCATCCTAGATCAGCCCAGATTTGCCTTTCCCTTCCCTTCGTCCAGGTCCTGCATTCTTAGGCCAACCTCTCCGAAGTGTACTGGGTCTTCTCTGTGGCTTCCTACCAATCGGACGTGCTCTGAACACCTCCCCAGATGTTTGAGCCACCTCATCTGGCTCCTCTTGATGTGGAGGAGCAGTGACTTTACTCTGAGCTCGTCCAGAATGACACAGCTTCTTACCCTACCTCTAAGAGAGCCCCGCCAACCTACAAAATAAATTAATTGTGCTCGCTTGTAGCCTTGATCTTGTCCTTACGGTCACAACCCAAAGCTAATGACCATAGGTAAGGATAGGAGCGTAGATCGACCGGTGAATTGAGAGCTTAGCTCTTCCCCATGACGGACCGATGCAGACTCAGCATCACTGCCAACGCCTCACCAATCTGTCCGTCAATCTCACAATATAATAACGCAGTTCCTGTTGTATCCGAAGTGTCCGGAATAAAAGTATGAAAAATATGGTGGGGAAAATCAATATATTGTCCAGAGAACCTGCGTCTTCTGCAGTGGACATTTGTATTTTGTCAGCGTAACAAATTCTATTAAACCAGCCCTGTTATGGCAAGCACAGATTACTACTGCAGAGGACACTGCTTCCCGAGAGGATAACATTTTATCAAGTGTATTATGTGGCAGCGTGAACTTATTTGACTGTGTCAAGGCTTTTCATTCATAAAATAGTAGATGTCGATTCAAACTCATACAGCTTGAACATTTACGACACAGGCTTGTAGAAATGTCATGAGGAATATAATCCAGCAGCAGGATTAGACAATCAAACCTGACAATTATGCAAAGACACACACACAATGTTACACACCCGCAAGACAGTTTGTGTCGCCAGACTTTATTCCAGGAATGCAACCAGAGTGTTTGCGTCACCATCTGTTTTAAAAGCACCGCATCAGTCTTTTTGTCAGCCATGACACAGCAGCTCTGTTCCAATTTACTCACCACCAGGGCTCTTAGTCATGGGAAATGACTTTCAATTATTTTCAAGTTATAGTATTTATACCCTCAGGTTAGTTCTAATAGCACAGGCGGGAATTCTCAGAAGGAACAGGAGATGTTGACGCAAGTTGAATGTCACTCTTGACTAAGGTTGGGTATCGTTTACATATTATCCGATACTGGTTCCCAGTGGCATTGCTAAACTAGTTTAAAAGGGGGCTTAAAGGGGGAACTGCACTTTTTTTGGAATTTTGCCTATCGTTCATAATCATTAAGAAAGACATGACGACATTTTTTTTTTTTAATGCATTCTAAATATTGAATAAACATAAATAAAAGTCATCTTACAGCAGAGCCAATGGGAGGTTGTCTATTCCACCCATAAAATCCAATAAATAACAATCCAAAATTTGCTAATACTCCATTTACATTTTGTGACTTGAATATTAACCAAGTATTAGTGATATTGTTATCATTAGCGCTAACGCAGACAAACTATTTATAGCGACACCGTGATCACTTCTGTTTGTCCCTACGTTGACATCATCGAATGGTCTGCTGCTTCCTTGCTTCCTTGCTGCCTGTAAGTTTATTGTAGATCATAAATCATCGGCTAAGGATGTAATCCGACAAGTTGGTACACTTTGACAGGCAGTTAGGACCACAAACTGACGAGAACGACATGAAAAGACGCTTGGGGACGCTTGAGTGTGTGCAATATTATAGTTTATTAGTTTCATTACTGTTTTTATCATGTTTTATTGTTTGCTGTTTTATTTATAGCATTTCCAACCTTTTAAAACTACATTTTAAAATCTGGTTCATGTTTCCCACGGTGTTTTTGTCTACCTGTTTGATCGTGGTTTGGAAATGCAACATATTTCATTCTGCAGTGCATTTTTTTACGTAAATATTTGAATGATAAACAAATACATCTGAATCTGCAACCCAGTCAATGTTTACCCTGAGCCTACTTCCCAACCCTCCCGAATTTTCCGGGAGACTCCCGAATTTCAGTGCCTCTCCCGAAAATCTCCCGGGACAACCATTCTCCCGAATTTCTCCCGATTTCCAGCCGGACTTAAGGCACGCCCCCTCCAGGTCTGTGCGGACCTGAGTGAGGACAGCCTGTCGTCACGTCCGCTTGGCCAACCAAAAAGTAACCACAGAACACTATATGGTATAGTGTTCTGTGGTTACTTTTTGGTTGGCCAACGGTTTACGTTGTATTGCGCACCCTGACGGCAAGTGTGGGAGTTGGTTCTGCAGTATGAATTAAAGAGACGTATCTTCATCACCTCGCCTGGTTATTGACTCCAACCCAGAATATTACAGTGCCCATACCTACGCTCCTTCAAAGGCTGTGCTACTGGCTGCAAAGCATTGCACTTTCAAATACAACAATGAGTAGAGAGGAGTGTTATGTGTGTATATGTGTAAATAAATGAACACTATACAATACATATATGTATATATATATATATATATATATATATATATATATATATATATAAGAAATACTTGAATTTCAGTGAATTCTAGCTTTAAATATACTCCTCCCCCATGAACGGATGCAAAATGGACATAAGAAACTTTTTCAAGAAAGTAAGTATTCATCACTGCTTGTATTAAAATCTATTAGCTCCACTTTACACCAGGTCTGTGTTTGACAAAAAGTTACATTCCCACTCTAAAACAATGCTGCTACTTAGTTAGCTAGTTAGCCTGAAATGCATCATGAAGGTCCTGGTTATTTATAAAGTTAAATGTGCACTCTTTTTTACCATTTGCTATCTTAGGGGTTACTTCCTTCTGGAGCATCAGCTGTGTTTCTCACTTTACACATGGAGGAGAACAGGAGCTGAGCTCATTCACATATGACTATCATGAGTAGATAATAATAATAATCACTCCACAACCCCTATTGACCTGTAGGAGTCAGGGCAGAGGAGCACATAAAGTGAGAGGGGAGAGGCCTCTACTGGAAAGGTGAGTAGGAGAATAATGATACATATAAATAAATATTAAAACTTTTTTTTTTTTTAAATGGCTTATCGATAAGCCATTTGTTTTATTTATTTCTGGGTGGATCATGTTGACTATTGGTCCTCCTAATTGTCAATCATTCTGGTGATGTTACGTAAGGACATATATACAATATATATATATATATATATATATATATTATTTATTTATATAATAGATTGTATTTGTAATCTATTTTACATTTGATTCCAAATCTCAAAGTGCTACAGAATTACAACCATTGGCGTTGTTAGGCCTATTTTGGCGTTGTAATAAATAAATAAATAAAAAATGGCTTATCTATATATATATATATATATATATATATATATATATATATATATATATATATATATATATATATATATATATATATATATATGTATATATGTATATATAAGAAAAACCCAGACACCATCTTTGTAGTCATTTTTCTCCTGCGTGGACTTCCGTCTTCCTTTACAATGAGTGAAGCTGCACGAAACCTTGGGTCTGCAATTGTAAATAATTTAGTTTTTAAGTTTTGTGTTTCTTGTAGAATCCATATAAAGTAATATACATTAGCCTATTGTTAAAATAATTAAAAAAAACATCATTATATATATTTGTTTTATTGTATTGTTACATTAATAGCTGTTGTATTTTTATAGGATGGCTTGTTAAACATTTCATAGGATTTTCAGAGGGAGGAAAAACCAAGACATTTAATATAAAATGTAAAATGAATAAATACATAAAAAGAAAAAAAATGGTTAAAAGCCATCGTCCCGGAGAGCATTTAATTTCATCCCGTGCAATGTTTTTACCGTCCCCGAGACGACGGGACTACGTTAATCTCAAGGCCTGGAAGTTACATTTTATTGTTTGCATTATTTGTTTCAGCATTGAAATTTAAAGATGGTCCCTCAGCTCTTTGACAGCTTTGGCTCTTTTTCAGATCAGCAGATGGACTCTAAGTCTTACTTATTTACAGTATATATAAATGTTTCTCATTTCTATTCAGACTTCCATATATATTTAATTTCCTTAACGACTTGCCATAATATATATATATATATATATATATATATATATATATATATATATATATATATTATATACAAGCCAAATTATCCCGATCCAGATATTACTTTAATTCAAGTAATATTTCCAGGGCTTGAATTTACAACCATTTTAGTCACATATGTGCCCAAAATGTAATCTGTGCAACTTCAAAATATTTGGGAACAAACAATTATTGTATTGTGAGCGAAAGTCGTGGCATTCGCCTCTATGTTGTGAATGAATAACATAGAGGCTAATGCCATGACTTTCATTGTGTTTCAGTGTATCTTAAAGGATCATGCAAGTCATTGTTTCTTGTTGATGCTGTAAACAAAATGCCACTGTGCAAACCCATGTTTGTTGTTGTACTGAACACAGATTGGAAATAAACCGACTGAAATAATAATAATAACAATGAATAATATCTAAGTCTTTGTTAGCCATTTGTGAAGTTTTGTGCTTGTGCGCTACGTTCGCTCACATCCTGTGCATCTCCTGGGGGCTAAGCCCCCCCTGTCCTTAAAAGCTAGTGACGCCCCTGCTGAACGACCACCTCTGCGGTCACCAAAGTATCTACAGCCTGTAGAAATTTGTGTACGTAAAGCATGACGTTGGTGTGAAGCATCGTACATTTCCACAGCCAGTTCACTCTTGATACATTTTATCTTTGCCGATAAAAAGCGCATACAGCAGGTTTTTGTGCGTTCGCAAGCCTAATACATGAGATCCCAGGTCTCTTCATTGGGTTTGTTCCTTTTGAGCCTAACATTGAGGAAGCATCCAAACTCTTTAGTAAAAGGAGGAACGCCAGGTGTAACAATGTAATTCTAATCATGTGCCCTTCAAAACAATCGAGGTACTGTAAATGTCAAACAGGGCATTCATGTAACAGATGTATTTGGTTATGAATGGGTTAAAGAATAATAATGTTGGAATATTTGTCAGTAGTATCCTTTAATTGGATTATGCAAGACTTTTTGTACAAGATCACGCTTTCAAAGCTATTCTCTGAGCTCCGTCAGCGTCGCATGACTGAGTCATCTCAGCTTTCACAACATCCCTCCAAGACAAACACCATGTACAAACCCATGATGTCACTGTTTCCACATCACATCACAGGGAAGCAATTAGATACCTTTAGAGAATTTATCTCGAAGCAATCAAGATGTATGCCTGTCTGTGTTACAGTAAGGCACTTTACAATAGTTTTTCATTTCAGTGGAACCTCTCAAGTCCAACAACTTTGCAAACAAGCAAAACAACCAACAATTCTTGGCATATATACAGTCGTGGTCAAAAGTTTACATACACTTGTAAAGAACATAATGTCATGGCTGTCTTGAGTTGCCAATAATTTCTACAGCTCTTGTTTTTTTGTGATAGAGTGATTAAAGCACATACTTGTTTGTCACAAAAAACATTCATGAAGTTTGGTTCTTTTATGAATTTATTATGGGTCTACTGAAAATGTGACCAAATCTGCTGGGTCAAAAGTATACATACAGCAATGTTAATATTTGGTTACATGTCCCTTGGCAAGTTTCACTGCAATAAGGCGCTTTTGGTAGCAATTCACAAGCTTCTGGCAAGCTTCTGGTTAAGTTTTTGACCACTCCTCTTGACAAAATTGGTGCAGTTCAGCTAAATGTGTCTTAATTGGTTCTGTGACGAAGCTCTTAACTCAAAACATTATCAAATCAATGTCTGCTACTAAAATGAAATTAAATCAGTCAAATTGGCGCTTGCCCAATTAAAAACAATACAATAGAATACAAAACAATACTGTTATGAAGTAATATACTGGTAATAAAAATGTACAACCTTGTGGAGTGGACTTCTACAGTCTATCCTTCTAGCTGCTTCTCCGTCAAACACACAATCAGCGTCTTCTCCATGATTTCATGGATAAATGTCCACAGTTTAGATGTTATTTTAACATCCTTAGACTCATTCTGCTTCAGTATGGTGCACACTAGCAGTGATATGCTCAAATTGCTTCACCAAGTCAGCTATACACTCGATCATGTTTGAGATTATTTCACATTCTTTGTTCTTATGGTTAGAAAACAAAGTTATGTCGATCTCTAGCTATATGCTAGTGCTAGTGAGTTAGACCAAATGTTTTTGGCGGATCTTGCGGGGTTCACTGTGACATTTACTATGGATGCTTGTAACTCAATTATTTACTCTCAACTTAAAGCATGACAATTAGCTGAGGGACAGCTCTTATCTCAACAAATTCTAAAGTTGAGATACCACTGCATTGTAAGGGGAAAAACTGTAAGAAACTGTTTAGAAATGTCAATTTTAGAAGAAACCTTTGATATTTGCATCATTCATTTGTATTTAGGGGAAACCTTTCTCTTTAAAAAGCACATTTATAATAATAAGCTTTCTCAATATAGCCATATCTGATAGTCAGTTTTTCTGCATTAAATTTTCTATACCGCTTGTCCTCATTTGGGTGACGGGTAAGCTGGAGGTGACTTTTGGCGGTGACTTTTGATTAGTGTTGTCAAACTCTATTTTTTCTAAAGCACATGAATCAATTTTTTACATTTATACTAGTTGTGATTGAGACTTGACTTGACTCAAACTTGAACTTTTAGCAGCCACATTAAGTCAATAACATCAGCAGCTTTTTACCACCTGAAAAATATTGGGATAATAAGAGGAATAATGTCTAAATCAGACTTAGAAAGACTAATCTATGCATTTGTCTCTGGCAGGTTAGACTACTGTCATGGCCTTCTAACTGGGCTCTCTAAACGAGCTGTAAAGCAGTTGCAATACATGCTGCTGCTCAAATCCTGACTAGAACCAGGAATATGACTATCTTAGTACAGTGCTCAGATCACTGAACTGGCTTCCTGTTGCTCAGAGAATAGACTTTAAAACAGCTCTCCTTATGTGCACGTCTTTTCATGGTCTTGTGCCAAAGTACATATGTGACATGTTAGAACCATATGAACCATCTCGGCCTCTGAGAACTTCAGGCAGTGTTATCCTGCTGGTGCCCAGAGTCAGGACCAAACATGGTGAGGCTGCTATTCGATATTATGATCCTAAAATCTGGAATAGTCTTCCAGAAAATGTGAGACAGGCCTCAATGTTGGCAATGTTCAAATCCAAGCTGAAAACACTTTTATTCAGTTATTTTATTCAGTTCTGTATATAACAACTGAAAATATTTTATACAGACTTTCTGATTTGAATTTCAATTATAGGTTTTCATTAGAGATGTCGGATAATATCGTCCGGCCGATAAATGCTTTAAAATGTAATATCGGAAATTATCGGTATCGGTTTCAAAAAGTAAAATTAATTACTTTTTAAAACGCCGCTGTACGGAGCGGTACATATTCGGTAAACACAGACGTAGGGAGCAGTACAGAGCAGTTGCGTCTTCCAGTCAGCAGCCCCTCCCCTCTCCCCTCTCCCCTCTCTGACACACAACACAGGAGTTGACGACTGCAGCATGAGAGGTTTACTGGCGACGCTTGATGACCTCATCAAACCGCCGCGAGCATAGCATAACAACAAGAGTGTATTGTTGCCGGTGCTGTAGCCGTGGCTAACAAGCGAGCTCGCTCGGTGACTGTCTAATGACATGGTTTGGGATTATTTTAAAGTGTCTCTGACGGATAAAAAACTGGCAATTTGTAATGACTGCAAAAAGTTGGTTATGCGAGGAGGAACCAAGACGTCTTCCTTTAATACAAGCAATGTGATCTCTTCAAGAATCATAAGGAGATACACGATAAATACAAGCGGAAGATGGATGAAAAGCAAACACCGAAAGCAGCTTGCAGTGAATGGAGGTGCCCTGTCTCAACGGAGCATTTCAGAAGCTCTGGCTGACTGCTAGGCCACTTCAAGCACTCACCACTAGCTTGCAGCACATTTGTGTTACTCATACAAATACGTTAGAGCAGGGCAGATTGAGCCCAGTTTATAATTTCCTGTTGTACAGTATGCCAGGCAGTCTACTAAAGGAGGACTATGTTATTGTTTACTTTATTACTCTAGTATACTCTGGACTGAAGCTGTGTGCCTTCATTGTTTTTGTAGCTGTTGTTTTGAGGCATGTTTAAAAAAAAAAAATAATGCACTTTGTGAAAGTCAAAGTATAGTATTTCCCATAGTTGTAGTGGGTAATAGGATTATCTCAGGAAGAGCATGTCCAAAATTCCAAGCTGCTGTTTTGAGGCATGTTAAAAAATATAATGCACTTTGTGACTTCAATAATAAATATGGCAGTGCCATGTTGGCACTTTTTTCCATAACTTGAGTTGAAGTTGTTCTCTTATTTTGGAAAACCTTGTTACTTTGTTTAATGCATCCAGCGGGGCATCACAACAAAATTAGGCATAATAATGTGTTAATTCCACAACTGTATATATCGGTATCGGTTGATATT
This sequence comes from Nerophis lumbriciformis, assembly GCF_033978685.3. Classification (NCBI taxonomy): domain Eukaryota; kingdom Metazoa; phylum Chordata; class Actinopteri; order Syngnathiformes; family Syngnathidae; genus Nerophis; species Nerophis lumbriciformis. The sequence continues at coordinate 37,431,244 of NC_084549.2, read as the reverse complement.
GGAATCGGTAATTAAGAGTTGGACATTATCGGAATATCGGATATTGGCAAAAAAGCCATTATCGGACATCTCGAGTTTTCATGATGATTTTATTTTACGTTGATTTTACAAATTAGAATACACAAAAGAGACAAAGATGTGTATTCTTGCCTCACATAGGTTTTGTGAATAATAGGCTTTTTTTTTAAGTGCAGTTCCCCTTCAAATAGTTTGATAGTGATTGTTATAAACTGTCATGTATTTCAAACTGAATTCCTTAATTGTCAGTAAACAAAATCTAAAATGTTTTTAGGTAGTCGTCACTTTGATATCACTGCAAACTTGTTAGGTCTGCATTGTGGCTTTTTAGTGTGATGCATTCAAGTTGGGTCTTGTCCCAACCTGTTTCGTTTTCTCCTGGTATAGTCTGCCTGAAAGATGTACACATGGGATACAATGACATTGTAAAAGCATAATGGAATATGAGGTACATGCACACACACACACAACGGCACACACAAAATGTCTACTCTTTAGTTTTGGGTTATACTATTTTCACCAGTATAACCATTGCTAGTGTTGGTTGTAGTTTGTTTTAGTCTTTGTTTTCTGCAAGTACTGACAATAACCGTATGATTACCATTTGTTCACTGGATTCCTGTTCCGCTCAGGAAAGTCTCCCTACTAACTCACCAGTACTTCCATGGAAATGTCCCCCTCTACCTCAAGGAACTGCTCACCCCCAAATCCTCCACACGACACCTCCGCTCCGGACAGGCTAACCTCCTCCAACCTCCGAGGACAAAGCTCTGAACCATGGGAGACCGGGCTTTCTGCTCCGCTGCTCACAGTCTGTGGAACGCTCTCCCTGACCACCTGAGGGCACCACAGACTGTGGATGCTTTTAAAAAAGGCTTAAAAATCCATCTTTAAAAAAAAAAAAAAGCCTTTTGCTAGATTTATATGTGCTAGATCTAGCTATTAGGCTGTTCTAGTTTTTATTTTATTTTACAATTTATCTTACTCGTTGGGGGCAGCTATGTGTTGTTCTAGCTTTGTTTTTTGTTGTTGTTGTTTTTTTTTAAATGCACTGTAGCACTTTGAGATTGTTTGTTCAATGTAAAGTGCTTTTACAAATAAAATCTATTATTAATATTGTTGTTGTTGTGATATTGTATGCAGGCATGACGTACTTCTTCTTTAAAGCAACAACATCCTCTAATATAACCCCCACCCCTCTGCAAGAATGTCGGAAGCAACATCGGGCACAAATTCCTCGCAATAGTAGACAAACACTTCCCAAAGGATCACAAGCTCCATAAAACCTTCAACCTTCAACACCATCAAGATTAACTACAGCTGCATGAACAACACCAAACAGATTATCGATAACCACAACAAACGTATACTAACACCCCCACAAACAAACGATACCACCACCGCAACTGCACCAGAAGCAAACAAGACATGCAACTCCCGGCAAAAACACTTGCCCACTTGAGGGAAACTGCCTATCAATCATTTTTACCAAGCCCCAGTTACGTGCAAAGACAACAACAAGACATATTGGACTTACGGAAAATGACTACAAAGCCAGAAAAAAGGAACCACACCATTGACAATTCTACAAACCCTGTTTCCATATGAGTTGGGAAATTGTGTTAGATGTAAATATAAACGGAATACAATGATTTGCAAATCATTTTGAACCCATATTCAGTTGAATATGCTACAAAGACAACATATTTGATGTTCAAACTGATAAACTTTTTTTTTTTTTGCAAATAATCATTAACTTTAGAATTTGATGCCAGCAAAACGTGACAAAGAAGTTGGGAAAGGTCGCAATAAATACTGATAAAGTTGAGGAATGCTCATCAAACACTTATTTGGAACATCCCACAGGTGTGCAGGCTAATTGGGAACAGGTGGGTGCCATGATTGGGTATAAAAACAGCTTCCAAAAAAATGCTCAGTCTTTCACAAGAAAGGATGGGGCGAGGTACACCCCTTTGTCCACAACTGCGTGAGCAAATAGTCAAACAGTTTAAGAACAACGTTTCTCAAAGTGCAATTGCAAGAAATGTAGGGATTTCAACATCTACGGTCCATAATATCATCAAAAGGTTCAGAGAATCTGGAGAAATCACTCCACGTAAGCGGCATGGCCGGAAACCAACATTGAATGACCGTGACCTTCGATCCCTCAGACGGCACTGTATCAAAAACCGACATCAATCTCTAAAGGATATCACCACATGGGCTCAGGAACACTTCAGAAAACCCCTGTCACTAAATACAGTTCGTCGCTACATCTGTAAGTGCAAGCTAAAGCTCTACTATGCAAAGCGAAATCCATTTATCAACAACATCCAGAAACGCCGCCGGCTTCTCTGGGCCCGAGATCATCTAAGATGGACTCATGCAAAGTGGAAAAGTGTTCTGTGGTCTGACGAGTCACATTTCAAATTGTTTTTGGAAATATTCAACATCGTGTCATCCGGACCAAAGGGGAAGCGAACCATCCAGACTGTTATCGACGCAAAGTTCAAAAGCCAGCATCTGTGATGGTATGGGGGTGCATTAGTGCCCAAGGCATGGGTAACTTACACATCTGTGAAGGCACCATTAATGCTGAAAGGTACATACAGGTTTTGGAACAACATATGCTGCCATCTTTTTTATGGACGCCCCTGCTTATTTCAGCAAGACAATGCCAAGCCACATTCAGCACGTGTTACAACAGCGTGGCTTCGTAAAAAAGAAGTGCGGGTACTTTCCTGGCCCGTCTGCAGTTCAGACCTGTCTCCCATCGAAAATGTGTGGCGCATTATGAAGCGTAAAATACGACACCGGAGGCTCCAGACTGTTGAACGACTGAAGCTCTACATAAAACAAGAATGGGAAATAATTCCACTTTCAAAACTTCAACAATTAGTTTCCTCAGTTCCCAATCGTTTGTTGAGTGTTGTTAAAAGAAAAGGTGATGTAACACAGTGGTGAACATGCCCTTTCCCAACTACTTTGGCACATGTTGCAGCCATGAAATTCTAAGTTAATTATTATTTGCAAAAAAAAATTAAGTTTATGAGTTTGAACATCAAATATCTTGTCTTTGTAGTGCATTCAATTGAATATGGGTTGAAAATGATTTGCAAATAATTGTATTCCGTTTATATTTACATCTAACACAATTTCCCAACTCATATGGAAACGGGGTTTGTATTTCCTGGTGCATACTATCATCACGTAAACCGTACAGCAGTTCATCAGCATGCGACTGTGAATTGTTCTTGTTTGCGGATGACTCGGCCTTGCTGGTATCAGTATCAAGTCACAGGTGGAGAAAATCCTCAGTGCTGAACTCTGTAGAACTTGCACCTGGCTCGCTGACAACAAGCTATCCATACACTTAGGTAAAACGGAATCCATCCAGTTTGGGTCCCACATCAACCTTAAGAAAGTCAATGACTTCACTATAAAAGTGGGTGACATTGTTATCACCAGGAAAGATGAAGTCACCTACCTAGGTTCCATTCTAGAGGCTAATCTTTCCTGTGATAAAATGGCAACCAAGGTAATCAAAAAGGTCAACCAACGAACGAGATTTCTCTATGGAAATCTCCTCTCTGGTCAACAAAAGCACCATGAGGATTCTGGCGGGAACTCTCGTTCAACCCTTTTTCGACTACGCATGCACCTCCTGGTTGCATGCGTAGTCAGCACCTCCAAAACCCTCAAATCTAAACTCAAAACATCCCAGAACAAGCTAGTCAGATTACTTCTAGACCTCCACCCCAGATCCCACCTCACTCCTACCCACTTTTTCAAAGTGGGCTGGCTCAGGGTGGAGGACAGAGTAAAACAACTTGCACTGAGCCTAGTCTATAAAATTCGCTACACCTTCCTGATACCGAAGTACATGCCAAACTACTTTCTTAACGTAAATGACCGCCATAACCACAACACCAGGGGGAGCTCCACTAACCACGTTAAACCCAGATTCCGATCTAACAAAGGTCTCAACTCATTCTCTTTCTATGCCACATCAATGTGGAATGCGCTCCCAACAGGTGTAAAATAAAGTGCATCTCTATCCTCCTTCAAAACCGCAATAAAAGTACACCTCCAGGCAACTTCAACCCTAAACTAACACCCTCCCCGGATTGTTAATAATCAAATGTAGTCACTTTTTCTTATAATTTCTGATCTCTCTCTCTGTGTCCAATACTTGCTGTACATATGTACCAAGTCAGACCTGCACTGTTTCAATGTCCATTTCTCTGTTCTCAATTGTTGATGACTGAAGTGATGATAACAACCATCCATGATTGGGTATAAAAGCAGCTTCCATGAAATGCTCAGTCACTCACAAACAAGGATGGGGCGAGGGTCACCACTTTGTCAACAAATGCGTGAGCAAATTGTCCAACAGTTTAAGAACAACATTTCTCAACGAGCTATTGCAAGGAATTTACAGATTTCACCATCTACGGTCCGTAATATCATCAGAAGGTTCAGAGAATCTGGAAAAATCACTGCACGTAAGCGACGATACTACGGACCTTCGATCCCTCAGGCGGTACTGCATCAAAAAGCGACATCAGTGTGTAAAGGATATCACCACATAGGCTCAGGAACATTTCAAAAAACCACTGTCAGTAACTACAGTTGGTCGCTACATCTGTAAGTGCAAGTTAAAACTCTACTATGCAAAGCAAAAGCCATTTATCAACAACACCCAGAAACGCCGCCGGCTTCGCTGGGCCCGAGCTCATCTCAGATGGACTAATGTAAAGTGGAAAAGTGTTCTGTGGTCTGACGAGTCCACATTTAAAATTGTTTTTGGAAACTGTGGACGTCGTGTCCTCCGGAACAAAGAGGAATAGAACCATCCAGACTGTTCTAGGCGCAAAGTTCAAAAGCCAACATCTGTTATGGTACGGTGGTGTATTAGCGGCCAAAGCATGAGTAACTTACACATCTGTGAAGGCACCATTAATGCTGAAAAGTACATACAGGTTTTGGACCAACATACGTTGCCATCCAAGCAACGTTATCAAGGACACCCCTGCTTATTTCAGCAAGACAATGCCAATAGTAAAAGAGTGTGAGTACTAGACTGGACTGCCTGTCATCCAGACCTGTCTCCCATTGAAAATGCGTGGCGCATTATGAAGCCTAAAATACCACAACGGAGACCCCAGACTGTTGAACAACTTAAGCTGTACATCAAGCAAGAATGGGAAAGAATTCCACCTGAAAAGCTTAAAAAAATTGGTCTCCTCAGTTCCTAAACGTTTACTGAGTGTTGTTAAAAAGAAAGGCCATGTAACACAGTGGTAAAAATGCCCCTGTGCCAACTTTTTTACAATGTGTTGCTGCCATTAAATTCTAAATTAATGATTTGCAAAAAAAAAAGAAGTTTCTCAGTTCCAACATTAAATATCTTGTCTTTGCAGTGTATTCAATTGAATATAAGTTGAAAAGGATTTTCAAATCATTGTGTTCTGTTTTTATTTACGAATTAAACAACGTGCCAACTTCACTGGTTTTGGGTTTTGTATTTATATACAAGCAGCAAAGCTGTATTTTCCTTTGCAGTTTAATTTTATTGACAGTTTAGTTATGAAACATAGTCATTAATGTATCGTTATTTCATTTGTATTTTCATTATTAATGTATTGTTATTTTAATTGTATTTTATTTAGTTTAGCACCAACATAAATATATGTATGTTACTTTTTATTTCAGTTATTTAAGAGTCCTTATGCTGTATATTTGGCTATTACTTAGTTTTCTAATCAGCCTTACCTAAGCCTTAGGTTGGGGTAAATACATATTATGTGTGATCTACACATGCTTTCATACCATTTGACAAGGTTGTAAACTTTAAGTAGGTTAAATATAAGTTCTTAATACCATGAAAATCAAGAGTAAGATTACTAATTCAGTGTTAATATTTAATTGGGCCCCGGGCCCCGAGGTCAAAAAGGTTAAGATCCTCTGCTTTATCACACTCAACTCTCTTAATGCTTGCAAAAACATTTTGTTAACTTCATTTACAAGATGTGTTATTTGTAAAGGACACTTTTTTTAAACACTCAGTAACAAAAATGTTTTGGGAAAATCCAAATATTCTTCTTGTAACTCACTTGGGGGCTGTGCTGCACATCACAGTTGGAGCTTCAAGCGTTCTACTCCACTGACCACACATAGTTTGGTCGGTTCAGTGGTCAGTCAGGCGAATTCAGGTGTGTCAGAGAGGAAAATACCAGGAAACCATCAGAGGGTCTGTTTTTTCAACATTGGGAAATAACTTCAATAACTGCCCAATATCAATGTGCTAATCCTTAATTTCATCCATGTTCTGTACATGTTTTTTTTTTACTGCAACAGTGCTGCTAAATATGGTCCTGAGGGAAAGCCCTTGCATAAAAACAGCAAGTATATCGCACCTCCATCTGGGAGGGTGTTGCATAACCGTCAGAAGAAGCCCCCAGTGGTGTCAAACTCAAATACAGAGTGGGCCAAAATTTAAAACTGAACAAAGCCGCGGGCCAAGGTTGAAAAAATTAACCTTTTTGATAGGGACCCAAACAAGTTGTGCATTGAATATTGAACAAGCAAGGCGTATATAACTTTATAGTGACATGCAAAATCGAGTTTCAAATAATAATAATAATTAAAAAATATCAATGGCATATCAAATACAATTTGAATAAAAATGTAATGCCTCTTTTCTATTTGCAGCCTTCTGAGGTAAATATCAACATTAACTTTTTCACAGGCTAATAAATTATAAAATAAAATAACAATGAATAAACCAACCATTTATGACTTTAAACTGCTAAATTTGCAACACACTGATCTAATCTGATGTGCCTAAGCCTGATACCTGCCATCTTTTCTTGGATGCTAGTTCATTAATGTCGGGGCTCAGGCTTTGAGCTGAAGCAACCCTCATTATCGAACGAAGGTGTTCATCAGTCATTATATCTCGTAGTCCACCCGGACCACAGTCTTGGGGGCGTGCTTTAAAGGCACTGCGTTTATCGTCCTCCACGAGCTGTCTTCACGTCTGCTTTTCATCCATACCAACAACATGCCGGCCCGATCACATAATATGTGCGACTTCAGCACGCACACACACGTAAATGCAATGCATACTTGGCCAACAGCGATACAGGTTACACTGACGGTGCCCGTATAAATAACTTTAACACTGTCAGAAATATGCGCCACACTGTGAATCCACACCAAACAAGAATGACAAACACATTTCGGGAGAACATCCGCACCGTAACACAACATAAACACAACAAAACAAATACCCAGAATCCCATGCAGCCCTAACTCTTCCGGGCTGCAATATACACCCCCGCTACCACCAACACCCCCACACCCCTCCGTGCGTCGGTTGAGGTGGGCGGGGTTGGGGGGACAGGGTTTAGTTTTAAATTTTCCTGAGGGAACTCTCCTAAAGGAATCAATAAAGTACGATCTATCTAGTGTTTGATATCGCCTCAAGGGCCAAGTGAAATTACACGACGGGCCAAATTTGGCCGGCGGGCCAGAGTTTGACACCCATGCCCTAGATCATTTTTGTTGGTTGTGTGTACGTGCAGGTCGTCAGACTCTTCTCATTTACCGTGACCAGAGTCATTAGGTACATCAACATTTCTATATTTAGGCTGGAGTTCATACATTCCCCTGCCCTCGATTAAATCTTACATCTATGTGTGTACGTGCGTATGGGCTGTACACTTCACGCTCTATTTTTAGGCAACTCAGTAATTTGTTTCTTATCCTCACATCTGTACACCGTATCCAACTCATGATATTTGTTTCATATTCAAATCTATAACATTTATTTCCCATTTAGCTTATGATACATGTGCTATCCAGCTGTTATATCTTGATTTCTTACACTTCTGAGTTTCATTTGCAAGTGATATACAGTAGACTACATGCAGTAAAATTCCAAGATTTTAGATGGCGTTAATATATAGACCAGTGGTTCCTAACCTGGGTTCGATCGAACCCTAGGGGTTCGGTGAGTCGGCCTCAGGGCTTCGGCGGAGGTCAAAACACACCCGACTCATCGTGTAGATACAAACTTCTCCTTATCGGCGTATTACAGATACGACAACAGCTGACTGATTTGCAGGTGTGTAATTTGTTGTGAGTTTATGCACTGTGTTGGTTTTGTTCTTTGAACAAGGTGATGTTCATGCACGGTTCATTTTATGCACCAGTAAAAAAAACATGGTAACACTTTAGTATGGGGAACATATTCACCATTAACTAGTTGCTTATTAACATGCAAATTAGTAACATATTGGCTCTTAACTAGTCATTATTAAGTACTTATTAATGCCTTATTCGGCATGGCCTTATTATAACCCTAACCCTCTAACCCTGGCCCTAACCCTCTAACCCTAACCCTAACCAAATAACTCTAAATTAAGTCTTTATTACTTAGAATATGTTCCCCTAGTGTCCAAATAACTCTAAATTAAGTCTTTGTTACTTAGAATATGTTCCCCATACTAAAGTGTTACCAAAAACATATAACTTTGTCTTGAATTTGAAAAATTATTTTCTTTTGTTTTTCACCAAAGGGTTCGGTGAATGCGCACATGAAATTGGTGGGGTTCGGTACCTCCAACAAGGTTAAGAACCACTGATATAGACTCTACAGTTTGTTGCTTTAGACAGGAAGTAGTCTTTGCCATTAAGTTGAATGTGGCAGTCCTTTCTTTCACTGAGCCACATGAAGTGTTTATACTGTAAATATTGTACTTATTACACATCAGCTGTTTGATTGTAACGTGCATCCAAGTTGTAGTTTTCATTACCAAATTTAGAGGTGTTGAAATCGCCACGTAAAATGGCTATGACTAATCAGTAGCATGTAGTATTAACAATGCTTAACTTTTCCACATTGCGTTATGTGACAGTTTTCAACATTCTACAGACAATACCCCAGAATGACAATATGAAAAGTTTTCTATTTTTATTTTTGCAAACTAAAAAATCACATGTACATAAGTATTCACATCCTATACTCAGTACTTTGTTGATTCACTTTTGTCAGCAATTATAGCCTAATGTCTGTTTGAATATGATGCCACAAGCTGGGCACACCTATCTTTGGGCGGTTTCACCCATTCCTCTTTGCAGCACCCCTCAAACTCCAAAAGGTTGGATAGGAAGCGTTGGTTTTCATCCAGGATGTCTCTGTACATCGCTACATTCATCATTTACTCTATCCTCACTCTTCTCCCAGTTCCTGCCCCTGTAAAACATCCCCACAGCATGATGCTGCCACCACCATGCTTCACTGTAGGGATGGTATTGGCCTGGTGATGAGCGGTGCCTGGTTTCCTCCAAATATGACGCCTGGCTTTCACGCCAAAAAGTTCAATCTTTGTTTCATCAGACAAGAGAATTTTGTTTCTCATGGTCTGAGACCCTTCCGAGTGCATTTTGGCAAACATATTACTAAGAAATAGCTTCTGTCTGGCTACTATACCATACAGATTAGATATGGTGGATTGCTGCAGAGATGGTTGTCCTTCTGGAAGGTTCTCCTCTCTCCACAGAGGAATGCTGTAGCTCTGACAGAGTGACCATCAAGTTCTTGGTCACCTCCCTGACTAGACTAAGATAAATGCAGCGATGTACAAAGACATCCTGGATGAAAACCAGCGCTTTCTATCCAGCCTGATGGAGCTTGAGAGGTGCTGCAAAGAGTAATGGGGAAAACCGCCCAAAGATAGGTGTGCTGAGCTTGTGGCATCGAATTCAAAAACTTGAGGCTGTAATTTCTGCTAAAGGTGCATCAAAAAAGTATAGAGCAAAGGCTGTCAATACTTATGTACATGTGATTTGTTATTGTTTTATTTTTAATAAATTTGCAATCATTAAAAAAAAATAGTTTTACAGTGTCATTACAGGGAATTGCCTGTAGAGTGTTGAGGAAAAAAATGAATTTATTACATTTTGGAATAAAGTTGTCCATCCATCCGTCCATGTTCTACCGCTTGTCCCTTTCGGGGTTGCGGGGGGTGTTGGAGCCTATCTCAGCTGCATTCGGGAAGAAGGTGAGGCACACCCTGGACAAGTCGCCACCTCATCACAGGGCCAACACAGATAGACAGACTACATTCACACACTAGGGCCAATTTAGTGTTGCCAATCAACCTATCCCCAGGTGCATGTCTTTGGAGGTGGGAGGAAGCCGGAGTACCCGGAGGGAACCCACGCAGTCACGGGGAGAACATACAAACTCCACACAGAAATATCCCGAGCCCGGGATTGAACTCAGGACCTTCGTATTGTGAGGCACATGCACTAACCCCATTCCACCGTGCTGCCCGGAATAAGGTTGTAACAAAACAAAATGTGGAAAAAATGAAGCCCTGTGAATACTTTCCAGGTACACTGCATATGGCACATTCAATGAAAATTAGCATCCAGTTAGTGTATTTTCAAAAGTGGAGCCTTACTGTACTTTTAAGCAATTTCTTCTAGCTTTGTTGGCATGAAAAATTGTAACATTACTTTTAGTCACTGATTGTTTACCCCAATCCAACAGAGACTGTTATGGTACGTGACATGCACGTACAACAAAAGTGTGGAAATATCACACCGTTTGATTTTGAGTGAATCGGTGTCGGTAGTCGTCGGTTGGTGCCTGTAAAAGTACGGAATTCAGTACTTATTCCAAGACAAAAGATAGGCCAGTTGAGTTCCTTTCATTTCTACAAAAGCATTGTTTTATCTTTGAAAACATTTGCCTCAGATACTGTATAGATTGAATGTGATGCCCTTTGTCAAGAATGGCAAAAATGCACCAGATCTGATGCACGCAGAACTTTGTGTTGCAAGTGACCTTCATTCGTCTGAAATATTCCAGATCACCTGTCATGTAATAAAGTCCTCCGAGATCTTTGCGCTGAATTAATAAAGACTCACCTGTTTGTACGGCTTACTCTAAAGCCAGACTTAGCCGTGTCCCTTCCTGTATACCCTGAAATACACCACAGTGACACCCGTACAGTACATCCCCCAATCACACACCAGGATCACTATAATATATTTAGTGGATGCTCGCAAAAAAGTATGCAAACTTTCCGTGTAATGTTTTAAATGTATGATTCATGCCCAGCTGAGTGATTGTGTGTGATTGTGTTGCACCCAAAAATCTAAAAGTGGAAGAGTCCATGAGCATCTTTTTAATATGCTTGCACCTTTTTTAAAGTGTCACAACCAGTTTACAGTTTTACATCTCTGCACTTGATAGTTCAATCTCCAAGGTTAAGAGTCTGGCCCTAAAGTGAGCCTATTCCTCATTTAGCGTGCAAAAGGCAGGCGTTGTTTTGACAGATAGTAGCAAGTAAAGCCTTTTACACCATTTCTTGGATTGTATCTTATGTGTGGCATATTGTTTTCAAGACCAATTGGAAAGCTCATGCAAGCACCTGACCTACACGCAAGCAAATGAGCTCAGGTAATGTGAGAAGAGCTTGTTGTGTGTTCTGATTGGGTTAAACTGTGCCTGCACGCAGTTGCGTGTGAACCACTGGCTTATTGCCAGCGGTGAGACTGACTGAGTTGCATAACAAGTAAGGTATGTTTTGATTTTGCACAACTGTGTCACAGAATAAGAATGATCTACGGTCTACGCTGTGAGAAAAAGTCTGTCGGTTTTATGGTGCAATAAAGTCAAAGAGTGACAACTAATAATAATAATAACTTAAAACAATAGGATATCTTTAACTAAACTAAACTTAAAAACGATGGAAGGTTTTTTTTTGTTTTTATTGAAAACTGATTAATAAATTCAAAACAGTATTGTATTAATACAAATATTTTTTTTTAAATGTATTGAAATAGAAATACAATAAAACAATTAAAAACATTTCAGAAATAGAAAATAAAAACGTTTATTTTTGCAAAATTTTTCAGTTGAAAATGCATTGTTGCATGTGCATGTGTTACGGTAAAATTATGTACAATAGATAATAGGCATAAAACTTTCCTTTTTGCTGTTTCGTGGATTTCAATAAACATGTCTCTGTTTTTTTAGAAAAACAGGGACACATTTTGTTACATTTTATGTAGGGATGTCTGATATTGGCTTTTTGCCGATATCCGATATTGTCCAACTCTTTAATTACCGATATCAACCGATGCCAATATCAACCGATATATACAGTCGTGGAATTAACACATTATTATGCCTAGTTTGGACAACCAGGTATGGTAAAGATAAGGTACTTTTAAAAAATAAAAATAAAAAAAATAAGATAAATAAATTAAAAACATTTTCTTGAATAAAAAAGAAAGTAAAACAATATAAAAACAGTTACATTGAAACTAGTAATTAATGAAAATTAGTAAAATTAACTGTTAAAGGTTAGTACCAGAGGTGTGGACTCGAGTCACATGACTTGGACTCGAGTCAGACTCGAGTCATGAATTTGATGACTTTAGACTCGACTTGACAAAATGTAAAGAGACTTGCAACTCGACTTAGACTTTAACATCAATGACTTGTGACTTCACTTGGACTTGAGCCTTTTGACTTGACATGACTTGACATGACTTGCCACTTTCCCCAAAATCCAAAGCTTAAAAAGTTATTTGGGAGCGCTCCGTATTTTTCATTTTCTTCGTCTGTCTATCAGCGTGTTATTCCTGTCAGCTGGTGTGCTGTCAGTACAACAGCCAATCAAATTAGAACTACGTTGTTTTCATCACACAGCATTCATCCAATCAAATTGCAGGACAACCAATGACCAAGAGTTGTCCAACAACGTGCCAGTGATAAACAATTATGTTAAAGTTGGTTTCGTTCGGGTATAAAAACTACGACTTGGTCAACAAAAAACGAATTGCCGTTTGCAAATCACACAGTTCGAATATTACAGACGGAGACGCAACAACTTCCAACTTCGTTCGACATTTGAAGTTGCACAAAGAAGGGTAAGTTTTGAATGTAAGATAACGTTTATTGGCTAAGTAACGTGACTTTTATTTGCTGTGTAGTTAAATCAGTGAGGCTGCAAACTCACTGCTAACGTTATAACCATAGACATCTTATAAGTAGACGCAGCATAGAGCGCTACTGCCTACTGGCGCAGACGAGGCGCGGGGCCGCCATCTTGGAGTGGTGATCCGCTCCACTCAGTGCAATTCATTTGGCAGGAGCAATGAACTGTCAGCACATTTAATTCATTTTACCTCACTGAATACCACTGATTTTCACGCGCTTTTTTGTCATACGTGTGTAACAGACACATGTTTTGGCGTGTTTTATTATTCATAGTTTGCTTAACAGTAATATAATATTCTTATACGCTATAAGTGACCAGACGTCCGAGATCAAAACTGGGAATATAATCCCAGAGAAGGGGAAAAAAAACGGTAAACTATTTTTAAGTTGAAGAAACAATATGATTAGGTTATATATACATATGCGTGTATCCTACATAAACAATGTATGAATACATTAGATATCTATATATCTTAGGGACCTATAGACTGTATCTCTGTTGCTTCAGCAGCAGAGAGTTTATTCTGTCTTGACACTTTGTATTGATATTTTCTATTACATTCTTCCCTTAAATGATAATGTTTGCAGTGATTGTTTTATATGTATTATTTTATGTAAGTCGCTTTGGATAAAAGCGTCTGCCAAATACTTAAACATATATAAACACCTGAAAGTCTTCATATCAGCTAAAACCACCAATCTGTTTCACTGGATTCAGAATAAAACCAAATTCTGTTTAACCCAACAATGTTAGTATTTGAATATTGTTACTTGAAGACTGATTCCTGGTTACAATTATACTGTTAAGAAAGTATTGTCTTATACTTTGCCTAAAATGAGAATGCATCATAATCAGTAGTGGCTGGTGAATTTTGTTTTAGGTGGGGCTGAAAGTTTGTAAACCAAACCCCTGTAGGGGCGTCATCCTCCCCCAGAAGATTTCTTTGTGATTTTCACATACAAATATTGAAGATCTTTGATCCTTCTCAACTCTGTGGTAATATTATTTTCATAAAATACAACCAATAGTACGTTAATGTTAAATCTTACTTGTGAAAAGTAATCCCCCGATTCCTATTTTCAACAGTCCGCTCATTTGAGCAGGAAAACGCTGAACACCATCTTTGTTTTCTACCTTTCAACTGTCAGTTTAGGCTGCTCGCCGGCTCCTCATCAGCACTTCAAGATGGCGGGCAAATTGCTCACGTCACAGCAACCAATGCTGCGTCTACTTATAAGATGTCTATGGTCATAACGTAATTGCAAACACGGCAATCTGTTGCGTCCACTGCAGTTTGCTACCTTATTAATACTTTTTGTCAAGTGATTTTTTTTTTTAAGCAGGGTTTCATGAGGTACCTATACATAACGTTACGTTAGTCAATGTATCACACACAGTAACGTAACGTTAGTCAATGTATCACACACAGTAACATTACGTTAATCAATGTATCACACACAGTAACACTCTGACCTACTCAGCGGCCTAGTGGTTAGAGTGTCCGCCCTGAGATCGGTAGGTTGTGAGTTCAAACCCCGGCCGAGTCATACCAAAGACTATAAAAAAATGGGACCCATTACCTCCCTGCTTGGCACTCAGCATCAAGGGTTGGAATTGGGGGTTAAATCACCAAAAATGATTCCCGGGCGCGGCACCGCTGCTGCCCACTGCTCCCCTCACCTCCCAGGGGGTGAACAAGGGGATGGGTCAAATGCAGAGGACAAATTTCGCCACACCTAGTGTGTATGTGACAATCATTGGTACTTTAACTTTAACATTACGTTAGTCAATGTATCACACACAGTAACATTACGTTAGTCAATGTATCACACACAGTAACGTAAATACAATGTTAACACTTTTGTGCAAATAAGTACAGTTGCACTTGTTTTTTTCAAATGTGTTTATTCTGTAAAGGAATGAGTTACATGTTTAAAATGACTGGTTAATAGTGCTATTTTGAAGTGCAATGTCAGCACTATCTTTTTCCCTGCAATTTCAAATGCACTTGTTTTAATAAATAAATACAGCGTTTTAAAAGCATACACAATCTGTGTAAATATATTAGTCTGTGGTTAAATGACTTGAAAGGACTCGAAACTCAAAATGCAGGACTTGGGACTTGACTTGAGACTTTCCAGTCTTCACTTTGGACTTGACTCGGACTTGCCCTGTCTTGACTCGGGACTTGACTCGAGACTTGAGGGTAAAGACTTGAGACTTACTTGTGACTTGCAAAGCAATGACTTGGTCCCACCTCTGGTTAGTACTATTAGTGGACCAGCAGCACGCACAATCATGTGTGCTTAATAACTGTATCCCTTGCAAACTGTATTGATATATATTGATATATAATGTAGGAACCAGATTAATAACAGAAAGAAACAACCCTTTTGTGTGAATGAGTGTAAATGGGGGTGGGAGGTTTTTTGGGTTGGTGCACTAATTGTAAGTGTATCTTGTGTTTTTTATGTTGATTTAATAAAAAAATAAATAAAATAAAAAAACGATACCAATACCGATAATAAAAAAACGATACCGATAATTTCCGATATTACATTTTAACGCATTTATCGGCCGATAATTAGACCGATATTATCGGACATCTCTAATTGTATGTGATGTTTTAGAATATATTCATTTAAAAATGTAATACGTAGTGCTATATACCAGGATATTATTTCTATAAGTAAGGTAATTAAGTAAATATGAATAAGTTATGTTGGCATTAAGATTAAATTCGAATGCATTGTTTTATGTTTTGGTGTTTCAGTGAGAATAGCTGTCATATTAAAAGAGGTGGCGCAGCATTGTCTGATTTTGAAATACTTTAATTTGTATAGCTGAACTTAGTAGTAATCTGTATGAACCTATTTGAACTTCATAACGAACGTAAAATAGGTGTTCTATGCATTGTGATTGGAACAAAAACAACCGAGGACAACTCTCATTTTGATTAACTGACGCCCTCAAGTGGCTATAGGTTGACAGTGCATTGCGTTAGAAGAAAACAACAATTCCCACCATGCAGTGCGTTTATCTTGTCTCAGCTACTTCCGCAATCGACAACGTGTTCTTCCGTGTTCCCAACTTAACTCACGATGGACGCCAGCGTCATAAAGGCTATATTATTTGACTTAGACAACACGCTCATTGAAACAAGTCGGGCAGGTGAATGTGCGATACAAAAGGTGACGTTTGTCTACGTAAATTATCTTTGTGGTTTTAATTTCGAAGGGTTTAAGCAAACTTCTGTATAAAGAGATATGTCGATCTGCGACCACACCTCTATGGTTACTTATAATAACTAATATAATTTATGTAATATAGTGATTAAAATTATGTTATTTAATAACGTGAACACGTTCAATGTTTTTATTTTTATTTTCCTACTGTCACTTTTGTGTAAGGTTTACTAAAAAAAAAAAAAGCTCATCTACGTGTTGTAATTAACCTGCTGTGTTTGACATTTACAGACTCGCGAACTTTTGAAGAGCTCACTGGTTGTTGACGATGACGTCATCGCCAGTATATGTGACATGTTCAAGCACAAACTCCATCATGAGAAGTTTGACCCTGCAGCTGGTAGATCCATCGATGAGGTCCGAGTGGGTCACTGGGAGGAAAGCATCAAGGAAACTGTGGACAGTTCACCAGCAGCCCTCCCGGCGCAGTGCTACCACTTGTGGAAAAATAGTCGACTGGCGCTTCTTTGTTTGTCCCCAGAGCTGTGCAGTCTTCTCAAACAACTGCGGAAGAGATACAAGCTGCTGCTCTTGACCAATGGGAACTCTCAAACGCAAAGGGAGAAAGTTAAGGCGGTCGGTTGTGAAGGGTTTTTTGACGCAGTTGTGTTCGGGGGAGATCACGCTGAGCAGAAACCATTCCCCTCGATCTTCAGACTATGTTTTGACCTGCTTCAGGTGGACGCCCAGGACTGTATCATGGTTGGAGACTCACTGGACACGGACATCCAGGGTGGGTTCAGCGCACAAGTGCGTGCTACAGTTTGGATTAACAGTACAGGAGATGCAGTGCCTGTTGGTTTTGTGGCACCAGACTACACTATTCCTACTGTGTTGGACCTGGAAGAGATTCTGGCACAACTAAATTAAGGACAACTGGTGTTCAACCATGACCGATGTTGACTAATGTTTCCATGACATCTAGGTGAAAATCTACCTTATAACAATGCCCCAAAATGTATCAATATTTTGTTGAATCTTAAAAGTAATTTGATTGCCAAACACAATCTTTATCCAGATCAAAAATGTGCTACCTGTGAGGTCTGCATAGTCGCTCGGTCATAAGATAAATGGTAAATGGGTTATACTTTTATCGGGCTTTTCTACCTTCAAGGTACTCAAAGCGCTTTGACACTATTTCCACATTCACCCATTCACACACTGATAACGGGAGATGTCATGCAAGGCCCTAACCACGATCCATCAGGAGCAAGGGTGAAGTGTCTTGCTCAAGAATACAACGAACGTGACTAGGTTGGTAGAAGCTGGGGATCGAACCACGGAGGTTGATGGCACGGCCACTCTCCTCACCGCGCCACGCCGTGGCAGATGTTACTTTAAAGATTCAATCTAAAGTCTATGTTACCTGGTTGGTGGTGGTTGGTTGTTTCCATGAACATTGATCATGTGTTATTGTCATCAAATTGAATTGTATCATTTGAACACAGTATTTACATTTTTAAAGCAACAAGCCTTAACTAACCACGTTAAACCCAGATTCCGATCTAACAAAGGTCTTAACTCATTCTCTTTTTATGCCACATCAATGTGGAATGCGCTCCCAACAGATGTAAAAGAAAGGGCATCTCTATCCTCCTTCAAAACCGCAATAAAAGTACACCTCCAGGCAACTTCAACCCTAAACTAACACCCTCCGCGGATTGTAAATAATCAAATGTAGATACTTTTTCTTCAGTGACGTGCAGTCACTAGAGGCAGGTGAGGCAGGGCCTCACCTGCCATCATGGAAAGAAAAAAAATGTAAAAAGAAAAAAAAAAAATTAGATTGTTATACGTATCCAGTGATTATACTATAAAGTTATTTTCCATTTAACTTCACCAGTTTTAGATTATTTTTATTCAAAATTGCTAAATTTTCACATTTGCCGTTCAAATACTGAGAAGAGACGGTGCGGTGAACAGCAGCCAGTTGAGGCACGTCACTCAGTGCCGCAACATGGATTGCGCAATGACTCGGCTAACTGCTGGCCTGCTGTGCAGTGAGACTGTATTGCTATATGAACTATATTATACATTCCCATTGTTTAGTTAGCTGAGGTATATAATGTACAGTGTATTTTGTCAACAACTGTATGTGTGTACAGTATTTCTTGTGCTGAGCGATCATAAAACGGCTGCAAAAGACGCACTGGCTGAAGCTCGCCTCCTGCACCCCCGCCGTAGAATTGTTATATCAACTAAAGCCCACACTTAAACTTTCCACGTGCAAGATTGAATCTATTTTAAAAAATTATTTCATAAGAAGCCAAAAAGTGCAAAAACAATAATGTTGGTGTTGGAGGAGTTGTGAATGACTGCAGGGACACAACATTAGATACACCTGCAGACTGCAGGTGTACCTAATTCACAACTCCTCCAACACGAACATTATTGTTTTTGCACTTTTTGGCTTCTTATTAAATAACTTTTGTAACCTATTTTCATGGGCTTTCCTCTTTGTGATGTTAAGTTCCTGTTATGCGCTGTTATACAGTATATGCCTTGAGCTCTTATTTTGAAGGCGCTAAGAGCGGAAGTGATGTCACGTTGCGGAGGTTTTTGAAAGAAGGTAAATAAAGTGGTCCTCGTGTAAACTGGAGCCTCCGTGTTTGTTATTTTGTAGTTTCATACAGTATAGGCGACATTTATAAACCCTCGGTTACACTTTTTAAATAGATTCAATCTTGCACGTGGAACGTTTAAGTGAGGGCTTTAGTTGTGGCGCATGGACTTCATTTATAAGTAAAGGTAAGACCATAATAACGTTTTTTTTATTAAATGTGCTTTTTTGTGTGCTACAGTTTGTATGTGTAAAGTTAAAGTATCAATGATTGTCACACACACACTAGGTGTAATGAAATTTGTCGTCTGCATTTGACCCATCCCCTTATTCACCCCCTGGGAGGTGAGGGGAGCAGTGGGCAGCAGGTGCGCCGCGCCCGGGAATCATTTTTGGTGATTTAACCCCCAATTCCAACCCTTGATGCTGAGTGCCAAGCAGGGGAAGAATGCTGGTATGAGCTTTTAAACATAACCCGTTAACTGCTGCCAATCAAATGGTGAATAAGATACTCTTTAGGATTCATATGTTTGTAAATCTGACTGTGATGAAGTCAGTGCCTCACCAGCCATCAACCTCACCGCACGTCACTGTTTTTCTTATGCTTTCTGATCTCTCTCTCTCTCTATGTCCACTACTTGCTGTACATATCCTACCAAGTCAGACCTACACTGTTTCAATGTCTATTCGTCTGTTCTCAATTGTTGGTTGACTGAAGGGATGATAACAACCAAACTTAACCCCCCCCCCCCCCCCCCCCCTCCACATCCCACACCCCGGATTGTAAATAATTCAATGTATATACTCTGATGATTATCTTGTGTGATGATTGTATTATGATGATAGTATATATCTGTATTATTAATCAATTTAAGTGGACCCCGACTTAAACAAGATGAAAAACTTATTCGGGTGTTACCATTTAGTGGTCAATTGTACGAAATATGTACTTCACTGTGCAATCTACTAATAAAAGTTTCAATCAATCAATCAACATTTTCTTTTTACCTGATTTTATAACTACTTTTTCAACAAGTTCCACAAAAATTCCAATGTTTTGAGGCACACTGTTTCAATAACATTGATTAGGAATGTAACGATATGAACATTTCATATATCAAATTTATTGTGACCAAAATTATCATGTTATCATTACTAGCGTGGTAATGTTGAATGTGCTCAAAAAGTATGTATATACACACTGAAATCTTAAGATTATTTTTTTTAAATGACTAAAATAAATATACTCACTTTCAGAAAGCCCACTATTGTTCATGTTTTGTGTTTCTTAAGCTTCACTGATGAGTGTGCTGGCGTCCTACTCTGTTCAGCAGTCTTTGAAGGCACATGTAAAGCCGGATGTCCGCTAGCTTAGCTGTGCGCTGGAATAGTAAACTGCTGACCTTTGCCCAAAATGTGCAGAAATTGGAAAAAGTTGCAAGGCCAAAAGCGTAGTTCATGGGAATTGGATGATTTTGTATAAATTAGCGCTAATTCTCCACAGATATTGATGCCTTGTTAGAAGTACTATCACCTTCCCAGGAACCTTTTATGTATCCAGGGTAAGACCATTAAGAACAGATTCCCGTTTGCAATGCTGACCAAGCCAAGGGGCAGAATTTACATGTTAGAGATGTTGAAGTGTGATGATCATCTCTTATCGTCTTTCATTTACCAATAAAAATGTGCGCTCTAGATCGCTCTCGACTTTTCACAAATGCTCTCAATGTGCGGGAATCTGATGTGTTGGAACGTAAATGTTTAAAATGTACAAACACATTTCAAGCATGAAATAAACATGGAGAATGTTTGCAATTTATGGACGACAGAGCACACAGTGGACAATAAGGAAGCCTTTAGTGGTGTTTCCTTTCGTAAATCGAACTTATTATTACTATTATTAGTTATAATTCATTAAAACAGTACAATTATTTGACTTTGAGTGCTGAGTATGTGCATTGTTGAGTCAGTGGTATAAAACTAGCAACACTTCAATAATGTGTTTGTTTTACAATTTTTTGTTGATATCATGTGCTTTTTGAAGTTAAGGTTGGATGGAATACTTAAAACATTGATAACAAATTCATAAAATAACAAATAAATCAATGTTATTGAAAAAGCCTTGAACTATCGCAACTTTTGCCACAACTTTCTTAAAAACAACCATGTAAAAAGCCTTCGAAATCCTGGAGGGACTGAACAAGCAGTGGATGACAAACAAAGTTGGCGGAGTATAATGTTGTCAACTAAAGTGACAGATACATTCACTTTTCCAGCAACTACAATTAATCGTGATTAGTCCAAATTCAAATGTTGGATTGATCGGATTTTTTTCAAATGTATCGTTACCAGTTGCTTGACAAATGTATTATGAAGTCCATTCTACGGTAGCCGAGAAAGGTCACAACAATTGCAAATGCCACAACAGCTTTCAGCTACAGAGACAATTGCAAATACAAATGCCACAACACAGCAACATAAAGCCACAACATAACAACTTTAAGTCACAACGGAAGTTATAATAAGTTACAGGTAGTGATATAGGTCTGCAGCAAACCTGACATATAGGCTCGCAGTGAAATAATTGCGTCACAAACAAATACTTCGAAAAGTACATTATTGATGATTCATGACAGTCAGAAAGTGACTTTATCACAATAACTTACTTTCACTTACTTTTCAAACTGCGTTCATTTAATCATTTTCGACTTTTCGCCTTAGCCACTTGGTCCGTCGGCGAAACTCTGTTGTGTCCCTCACTTCTGTTGTGGCTTAAAGTTGTTGTGTTGTGGCGTTTACATTTGTTGTGACCATTCCATTGGTAGCTTACTAAATCATGTCATAGCACGTTGCAACATTTTAATACATGACAACATCTGACTTGCAAGCGACATCATGGACTATGATATCATCATCCATGATCACATGATATCACATCATAGAGTGGTTATGGTACTGAATTTGATTATCTTCTCTTCACTTTTAAATAAAATGAAAATAATCATGACAAAAGGGCAATGGGTTCAAACTGCAATATTCAACAATCGTCTAAATCTGGTAAATACTTGTAAATGTTTGCTGTATTTATGCATGCTACTGATCACTGACTCCATGACCATCAATGCTTGAGTGTCTTCATCTCCACTCATAGATCAGAAGAAAAAACTAAAGCCATTTGAGAAGCTCCAAGCCAACATCCTGAGCAGTCAAACAAACACCTACCTGGTTAAGGAGCTAATTGGTGAAGGCAGCTTTGGTAAAGTTGCCCAGTGTGTAAACTTAGGTACGTCACAGACTGTGGCGCTCAAGGTCCTCAAAACCAAGTCGAATGTGATATCCAAAATGGAGGTATTACATTATCGTTCAATATTAACTCCTATTAGGTTTTGACTTATTGCTAATCCGTCTTGTTTTGTCTGCAGATCAAAATGCTTGAAATTGTGAGCGCTCTCGACCCAGTAAAAAAGAGCATTGTTAGGTTTATAGAAAACTTTGAACACGAAGGGTTTACGTGTTTGGCTTTTGAAATGCTTGACGTGAGCCTTTTCGATTTCGTCGTCAAGAAACGCAAGAAGCCGCTGTCTATCAGTGAGATACGGCCGATAACACACCAGGTAAAGACGAAAGCCACGATGACCTATTGTAAATATCCTGTACACATTCTCCCCACTCGTCTCACAGTTGCTCACAGCCTTTGAGGCGCTGAAAGGTATTGGAGTCATTCATGCAGACTTGAAGCCTGACAACATCATGCTGGTAAACCATTCCTGTGAGCCATTCAGGGTTAAATTAATCGATTTCGGCTGCTCCCTTCACACCTCCACAGTCACGCTAGGAATGACCATCCAGCCCATGGGATACCGGTAAGTTCAAGCCACTTTAAAGATATTTAAATGTATTCATAAAACTTGTGTTAAATGCAAATATTAGCTCTTACACCAGGGTGCCTCTGTTTTTTTCATTGGTAATCTGTTCCAACAGGTTAGACCAGGGGTAGGGAACCTATGGCTCTAGAACCAGATGTGGCTCTTTTGATGACTGCATCTGGCTCTCAGATCAATCTTAGCTGACACTGCTTAACACGATAAGTAATGAATAATTCCGCTGGTAATCACAGTGTTAAAAATAACCACGTATCAACCAGACTACAAAGCCATCGGCAAAACCATGCAGCACCAGAAGTCGCATTAATGGTAAGAAGTATTTCATTTATTATTGGTTAGCTTCAGAACAACATTGTTATTAAAAAGAATAAGAGACTCATTATACTCTAAAAATGTTGTTCTTACTTAAAAATGCACGCATTTAGTTGTATTCATTGTTAAAAAATATTATACGGCTCTCACGGAAATACATTTTAAAATATTTGGCTTTCATGGCTCTCTCAGCCAAAAAGGTTCCCGACCCCTGGTTTAGACAAAGATGGAATCGTACGCAGATCAATGTTATTCTCCCACAAGAACAATTGTTCTGTTCCAGACAAAAAATGTTAACACTTGACACATTTTATAGGGCGCTGACACATATTTGCTGGCAGAAAACAATATGAAATATAGTGGAACCTCGATTTATTAACCCTCATTACACAAACGTTTTAATTTACGAAAAATGTTTATTGCATGAACCTTGTCTCAGAGTACGAACGTTTCATTCCACCCCATTGTGTGGCCATTTTGTGCCAGGCAGATGTCAGGTGCAAACACTGATGACATCTATTAATCAGACAAGAAGCAAGGAATCAATCAGAGACAGAGTTCAATTTAGCTCATGAGGAGACACGTGTTTTAGGCTGTACTCTAGTTACAGATCCAAACTATGTTCTAAAAAAAAGCCCACGCGCCTCCTCTGTTTATTAGGAAATGGCCCTTTTACATCAGGTGACTGAGGTAAGGGGGGTAATCTCGACAACTCCAGTAAGACACAATATATGGTTATACAAAAATGCAAATATGTTGACACTTGGTGCAATCGCCCAGTCTCTGCTGTGTCTGGTCTTGGAACCAAATGTTCGGCCTTGGCAGCCAGCAGACCGAGTCTGGACACAACACTGATAAAGAGGCTAGCAATCTTTCGGATTGCTAGCTCTGCACAAATTGACAATACCGGTACTTTATAGTACGGCCCTTAAGCATAAAGTTATGATGATAATATATACATAATTTTTCTAACAGCAGCACATCAATTGTGTGCGGGCTGATCGATCTCTGGTGTTCATGTAGTCAGCAGAACAGCGCTGCTGTGCTACTTTGTGTGCTTTTCCATTTGCTTAGACACAATTTTACTAACTGCGTGTCTTTTTTCAAAAGATATACACACTTTTCCAAACCCCGCAATCATTTTTTTAAGTCATAGATCATTTGCAAAATGACACACTTCGGTCAAAACATATTAACCTGACCTCTTGCCAGATCCTTGTAGTTCGCTGAGCTCCACACAAGGATCTGGACACAAAGGCGTTGCAAACTCCTTCAAGATAGCAAAAAATAATAAACCAATCAGGATCGCCGGGCGGGATTTGATAGATGTGACGTAACGCCGAAGCGACTGTTTGATTCAAACAACAGCCCTTGCTGCGTCATGTGCTGACATTGATTCTGCTATTGCAACTGTTTTGTCGAATCTATCGAATATTAATTATTTAAAAGATGAACAGAGAACGGTTTTGAAGGCATTTATTGGTGGCAAGGATGTTTTGGCTCTTCCGACCGGGTTTGGATTTCCCAGCGTCCCTCTCATCAGCGTCACGGGTTGAGTTCGATGTGAGTGGTTGAAGTAACACGTCATTCAAGATAACGGACAAGTGGTTTATCCAATCACATACAATGATTTTTTTTACAAGGCCCCGCCTTTTGAAATACATATCCTATTGAGAAATCCCAGATCCTTGTGTGGAGCTCAGCGAACTACAATGATCTGCCGAGAGTCAGGTTAAAAATGTATCCCCATTCATTAAAATAAAGCAAGCATTTGTAAAAATGCAGTTTTATTTTCATGTCACTCACATAGACTTCAAATGATAAGACAGTATTGGAGTGAGTTACCCACAACAGTGATAAATACAAAACACATTTGTAAAAAACACTATTTTGCTATAAAAAATCACATGTTTGGGGCATTTTGCCCGACCTTTTTAGCATATGTGAGGAACGATTACTGTAACTTGACAAAATATATTGGCAAATCCGTAGCAATCGTCATTGTTTACTTTGTCTATACGTAAGGACCTAAAGACAAAGTAAAAATATCCTGTAATCTTTTCATGCTGCAAACTGAAAATATGTATTTTTACCACAGTCAGGTAAAGTAACATATCACAGTAGTCAACAATGGCATGCAGTACAAATTAAACTCTGAGACAAATAAAAAGGTTTGAGGTTAAGAGAATGTATTAATACTATTTTGCAATTACCAAGAAGATATGAAAACAACAATGCAAATTAACAATGTAGACACCGCAAGGATGTATGAACACACAAATAAAGGATAAGCGGTAGAAAATTGAGAAATGTATTATTTATATGAGCTCTATTAATTATTTAATCTTATTTATATCAGTAGTGACATGTCAAACATTCTTAAAATTTTGGATTTTTGGGTGTTTCATTGACCAATCCACGTTTGAAAAAAGTTTACTTTCACTAACTCATTGACATGAAATGTAGGTTCGGGCATCTGGTCAGGATGCCACCTGAATGCCTCCCTAGGGAGGTGTTTAGGGCACGTCCGACCGGTAGGAGGCCACGGGGAAGACCCAGGACACGTTGGGAAGACTTTGTCTCCCGGCTGGCCTGAGAACGCCTCGGGATCCCCCGGGAAGAGCTGGGCAAGGTGGCTGGGGAGAGGGAAGTCTGGGCTTCCCTGCTTAGGCTGCTGCCCCCACGACCCGACCTCGGATAAGCGGAAGAAGATGGATGGATGGATAGCAATATATACATTAGAAATTGAAAATAAATCTTTGATCATCCATGACAAACTTACCTCTCATACCTCTTAGCCTTCATCAGAAAATGTTATATTTCGTATGTCACTCAGCTTTCTCTAATGTTCCCTTCATCTGTATGTGCGTATTATGTTCAATATCACTCTGACACATACTTGACCAGTGATGAAGTTGCCAACTTCCTCCAGGAGGAGGCAGTGTAGGACAGACAAAAAGCAGTGTTTAGTGAGGGAAAGTAAATGTATGAATGTATTAGTGTGATGTAAATACATTATAGATTGTCAATATAAGTGTTGCATGATGTAATTATGATGTATAAAAGATTGTGTCACGTTGTATTACTCAGGCTGCACTACAGTGTCTATTCACAGGCGCGATCCCACTACTGAGCGGTACGGGGGTTTTGACCTGCTCCGTTTCCGACCTGGGCCGGTGCACCCCTCCTTAGACGACCTGGTAGTCCCGAACTCCCCCAGGAGCACCATATCGGTACCGAACTTAGTGCGGACACTCGATCGACATAGTCCACTGCAGCTCAGACCTCCTGAGCTCAAACGATCCTCCAACCTCAGCCTCCCAGTAGCTTGGATTACAGGCGCGCGCCACCGCACCCGGCGAGGAAGACCCTTACTAATGCTGCTTTTTTTACTTGCACTTTAGTGACGTCCCCGGGAGCAATAGCGACTTGTAGGATAGACTTTTACTTATCTCACAATGGGGAAATGATGTGGGTGCATTGCAGATTTTCACTTACAGTACTACAAGTAAAAAAGTGATTAAAGACGAACAATTAGCAATAAATACTAACAAGGATACTGTAGAATATACCAATGAGTAAGAATACTAACAATTTCACCATGAATAGATAAATAATACAACAAAAACAGTATCTTAGTACACTGAGTGAAAGTTTTGCACACCAAAGAAAAAGCAGTATTATTTTCCACCAAACCTCTTTCTTTGTTGTGAATCCGTATTCCTTTTATTGTCTTGTACATAATTAAAAGGCCTATTTTTTTAATGTATTAAAACAAGATGTGTACGTTGTACATATCTCAAATTTCAAACGTATTGCACATTGATGCACAATCAGATTTACAAATTACAAATGAGCCAGGTTATAGTTTACTGGCTGCATCTGTTGTCCCAAAACAGAAAAACAGGAAAAAAGGTGAAAATGGCAATATCATTTTAAAAAAACAGACACAAAAAATTAAAATCAATAAAATTAGTCTTAGACTTAGACTTTGACTCAGACTTCCTTTTTTGTCATTCAAACCGGAACCTGACAAGGAACTTGTAAGAAATAGTTTCTACTACCTGATACACCTACATAAAGTATTTGGTTCTAGTCAACTCCCAGCTACATCAACATAGTTAAGGTCTGTAGGCAGATGTTTGCCAAGTTTCAATCTTTCACCTTTTTGGTTGATTAAAAAAAAGAAGGCCTTTTATTTTCCACATAATACCACTAGAGGGCGTCATACCTTCTAGTGACGTCACTATGGTACAAATAAAAAGGTCTTCCTCGCCGGGTGCGGTGGCGCGCGCCTGTAATCCAAGCCACTGGGAGGCTGAGGTTGGAGGATCGTTTGAGTTCAGGAGTTCTGAGCTGCAGTGGACTATGTCGATCGGGTGTCCGTACTAAGTTCGGTACCGATATGGTGCTCCTGGGGGAGCTCGGGACTACCAGGTCGTCTAAGGAGGGGTGCACCGGCCCAGGTCGGTAACGGAGCAGGTCAAAGCCCCCGTACCGCTCAGTAGTGGGATTGCGCCTGTGAATAGACACTGTAGTGCAGCCTGAGTAATACAGCGTGACACAATCTTTTATACATATTTACATCATACAACACTTATATTGACAATCTATAATGTATTTACATCACACTAATACATTCATACATTTACCGTCCCTCACTAAACACTGCTTTTTGTCTGTCCTGCACTGCCTCCTGCTGGAAAAAGTCGGCAACTTCATCACTGGACACAAAATATTAAAACAAAATGTTTAATTTCAAATATTGAACACAACAAGCATACAGGTGAAGGCAACATAGGAGAGATGAATAATAAATACAACATCTTCTGATGAAGCCAAAATGTATGAAGGTTTAAATGTGTTATGGGGCATTAAGTTCATTCTATGTGGCAAAGTTCAAAGGTCATGTGAATGAACATCATGTCTAGTGTATACTATACAGGCCCTGTTATGTTTGGAACTTGGTGCAGGTTATCCCACTTCTTTAATGAACTGAATAAATTCAATCTGCAGGGTTTTTTTTCTCAATGATCTTTTAATTCCTGATGAGCATATTCTAAAATGACAGTTCTATATTTCATATTATTTATTAGTGCAAGTCAACTGAGTTTTTTTCAAACTTTGTCTAACAATCAGTCCGAAAGTTGATTTGTTTGGAATGTTCGTATAAACTTTATGACACAACTTTATGACACAACTTTTTCAACTGTAAAATGTTAAATGTGTAGATCAAATAAGGATATCAGAATGTTCTCATGCTTTTGATATAATATTGTAAACCCATCCATTCATCCATCTTCTTCCGCTTATCCGAGGTCGGGTCGCGGGGGCAGCAGCTTAAGCAGGGAAGCCCAGACTTCCCTCTCCCCAGCCACTTCGTCCAGCTCCTCCCGGGGGATCCCGAGGCGTTCCCAGGCCAGCCGGGAGAGATAGTCTTCCCAGCGTGTCCTGGGTCTTCCCCGTGGCCTCCTACCGGTCGGACGTGCCCGAAACACCTTCCTAGGGAGGCGTTCGGGTGGCATCCTGACCAGATGCCCGAACCACTTCATCTGGCTCCTCTCGATGTGGAGGAGCAGCGGCTTTACTTTGAGCTCCCCCCGAATGACAGAGCTTCTCACCCTATCTCTAAGGGAGAGCCCCGCCACTCGGTGGAGGAAACTCATTTCGGCCGCTTGTACCCGTGATCTTGTCCTTTCGGTCATGACCCAAAGCTCATGACCATAGGTGAGGATGGGAACGTAGATCGACCGGTAAATCGAGAGCTTTGCCTTCCGGCTCAGCTCCTTCTTCACCACAACGGATCGATACAGCGTCCGCATTACTGAAGACGCCGCACCGATCCGCCTGTCGATCTCACGATCCACTCTTTCCCCACTCGTGAACAAGACTCCGAGGTACTTGAACTCCTCCACTTGGGGCAAGATCTCCTCCCCAACCCGGAGATGGCACTCCACCCTTTTCCGGGAGAGAACCATGGACTCGGACTTGGAGGTGCTGATTCCCATCCCAGTCGCTTCACACTCGGCTGCGAACCGATCCAGTGAGAGCTGAAGATCTTGGCCGGAGGAAGCCATCAGGACCACATCATCTGCAAATAGCAGAGACCTAATCCTGCAGCCACCAAACCAGATTCCCTCAACACCCTGGCTGCGCCTAGAAATTGTGTCCATAAAGGTTATGAACAGAATCGGTGACAAAGGGCAGCCTTGGCGGAGTCCAACCCTCACTGGAAACGTGTCCGACTTACTGCCGGCAATGCGGACCAAGCTCTGACACTGATTATACAGAGAGCGAACTGCCACAATAAGACAGTCTGTTACCCCATACTCTCTGAGCACTCCCGGGGTACACGGTCGAATGCCTTCTCCAAGTCCACAAAGCACATGTAGACTGGTTGGGCAAACTCCCATGCACCCTCAAGGACCCTGCCGAGAGTATAGAGCTGGTCCACAGTTCCACGACCAGGACGAAAACCACACTGTTCCTCCTGAATCCGAGGTTCGACTATCCGGCGTAGCCTCCTCTCCAGTACACCTGAATAGACCTTACCGGGAAGGCTGAGGAGTGTGATCCCACGATAGTTGGAACACACCCTCCGGTTCCCCTTCTTAAAGAGAGGAACCACCACCCCGGTCTGCCAATCCAGAGGTACCGCCCCCGATGTCCACGCGATGTTGCAGAGTCTTGTCAACCAAGACAGCCCCACAACATCCAGAGCCTTAAGGAACTCCGGGCGGTTCTCATCCACCCCCGGGGCCTTGCCACCGAGGAGCTTTTTAACTACCTCGGCAACCTCAGCCCCAGAAATAGGAGAGCCCACCACAGAATTCCCCAGGCCCTGCTTCCTCATCGGAAGACGTGCTGGTAGCATTGAGGAGGTCTTCGAAGTATTCCCTCCACCGATCCACAACATCCGCAGTCGAGGTCAGCAGAGCACCATCCCCACCATACACGGTGTTGACACTGCACTGCTTCCCCTTCCTGAGGCGGCGGATGGTGGTCCAGAATTGCTTCGAAGCCGTCCGGAAGTCTTTTTCCTCCTCCCATGTCCGAGTTTTTGCCTCCGCGACCGCTGAAGCCGCACACCGCTTGGCCTGTTGGTACCTGTCTGCTGCCTCAGGAGTCCCATGAGCCAAAAGAACCCGATAGGACTCCTTCTTCAGCCTGACGGCATCCCTCACCACCGGCGTCCACCAACGGGTTCTAGGATTACCGCCACGACAGGCACCAACTACCTTGCGGCCACAGCTCCAATCGGCCGCCTCGACAACAGAGGTACGGAACATCGTCCACTCGGACTCAATGTCCAGCACCTCCCTCGTGACATGTTCAAAGTTCTTCCGGAGGTGGGAATTGAAACTCTCTCTGACAGGAGACTCTGCCAGGCGTTCCCAGCAAACCCTCACAATGCGTTTGGGCCTGCCAGGTCTGTCCGGCATCCTCCCCCACCATCGCAGCCAACTCACCACCAGGTGGTGATCGGTAGAAAGCTCCGCCCCTCTCTTCACCCGGGTGTCCAAAACATGAGACCGCAAATCCGATGACACAACTACAAAGTCGATCATGGAACTGCGGCCTAGGGTGTCCTGGTGCCAAGTGCACATATGGACACCCTTATGTTTGAACATGGTGTTTGTTATCGACAATCTGTGACGAGCACAAAAGTCCAATAACAGAACACCACTCGGGTTCAGATCCGGGCGGCCATTCTTCCCAATCACACCTCTCCAGGTTTCACTGTCGCTGCCAACAAGAGCGTTGAAGTCCCCCAGTAGAACGAGGGAATCACCCGGGGGAGCACTCTCCAGTACTCCCTCGAGTGAATCCAAAAAGGGTGGGTACTCTGAGCTGCCGTTTGGCGCGTAAACGCAAACAACAGTCAGGACCCGTCCCCCCACCCGAAGGCGGAGGGAATCTACCCTCTCGTCCACCGGGTTGAACTCCAACGTGCAGGCTTTGAGCCGAGGGGCAACAAGAATTGCCACCCCAGCCCGTCGCCTCTCACTGCCGGCAACGCCAGAGTGGAAGAGAGTCCAGACCCTCTCAAGAGAAGTGGTTCCAGAGCCCTTGCTGTGCGTCGAAGTGAGTCCGACTATGTCTAGCCGGAACTTCTCCACCTGACGCACTAGCTCAGGCTCCTTCCCCCCCAGCGAAGTGACGTTCCACGTCCCAAGAGCCAGCTTATGTAGCCGAGGATCGGACCGCCAAGTGCCCTGCCCTCGGCTGCCGCCCAGGTCACACTGCACCCAACCTCTATGGCCCCTGCTATGGGTGGTGAGCCCATTGGAGGGGGGACCCACGTTGCCTCTTCGGGCTGTGCCCGGCCGGGCCCCATGGGGACAGGCGCTCGCCATCGTGCCCCACCTCCGGGCCTGGCTCCAGAGGGGGGCCCCGGTGACCCGCGTCCGGGCGAGGTAAATCTGGGTCCTTTGTTTGTGTTCTTCATCGAGGTCTAATATTGTAAACATAATATTTAAATTAACTAATTAGAAGAGGTGGTTTTGAACCGATTGGAAATTTGCTTGACAAACAGAAAACAATTAGTGAAGCTGAGAAAACACACATCATCATTATTAGTTATAGTGTACGCCTGTAAGGTGTTCCTCAGGGGTCTATACTGGGACCAAAATAGTTTACTGTATATACATTTTAAATGACATCGGAATAGCTTCAAAAGATGTTATATTCAAAGAACTATTTACGGTAACCCTTGTGTGGTGTTTGGGTCTGTGGGACCCATTTTAATTTTTTATTAAAAGAAAAATTATACAATTAAATCATTTTTCAAACTGAAACTCACTGACTTTGGCTCATTTGAAGAACATATATCAGAATACATATTTAATGACCACACACCATACACCCCCCCTACACATTTCTATTACATATAAGATGTCTGGGTCCAGTGGACCTGGGGCTAATAGAAGTGTGGAAATGTATGTTCTGTGTACCACACGCACCCCCCCCCCCCCCCCCCCTCACACACACACACACACACACACACACACACACACACACACACACACACACACACACACACAGCAGGCCTAGACAGGAGGAGGACAGAGTGTAGGTAGACAGAACATCAGAGGGCCAAATGTGCGAGAAAATGAGAGCAGACAGTGTTGACAAACAATGTTGCAACCTTGTGTGGGAACCGCAGGTGCAGAAACACAAAAGAATAATCCCTGTGGGATGCAGAAACTGGCAGAGAAATTTTCCGTGCAACGTTCATATTGTTGTTACTCAGCCAGCGTTTGTGGGTCTGATGGACCAGTTGCATTTTGTGGCTTTTAATACCTCACTATCAAACACTTTTATGTTAAAATACTGAACAGATGTTTATTGGAATAAGGTAAACATCTGTTCAGTATTTTAACATAAAAGTGTTTGATTGTGAGGCTGTCATGTCTGTGTGATCATGTTTTGTTTTGGTCATGTTCGGTTTGGTTTTTGGACCCTTTGTGCACTCTTGTTTGTTTTGTTTCCATGACAACCCATTAGTTTTCACCTGTCCTCATGTCACGCACCTGTCTCATGTTTTACACTCGCGCACCTGTCACTAATCATGTCACTGTTATTTAAGCCTGTCTTTTTCTGTTGATCGTTCTGGTGACATTATCCTTACTAACTCTGTTTGCTTCTGACACCCATGCTACTTCTGTACCTCCACGCTACCTTTGAAATCTATGCCATAGTTCCCTGCGTTCCAAGTAAGTTTTTGTTTATTGTTCATAGTTTTTTGCCCAAGTGCTAGTTTTTGTTTCATTAGTCAAGTTTGTTCTCCGCCTTTGTGCGCGCCTTTTGTTTGCACTTTTTTTTGTATTTTAGAGTTAAAAATAAATCATGTCTTTACCTTCACGCCATGTCCAGTCCAACTTTACTTGCATTTTGGGAAAACAAAACCCTCACAGTCCACGTTATGACAGAGGCATTAAAAGCCACAAAATGCAACAGGTCCATCAGACCCACAAATGCTGGCTGAGTAACAAAAATATGAACATTACACAAGGGTTAAAGTGTTGTAATTTGTGTTCCCATTAAATTGCACATTGATACTGTTGTGCGTGCACTGTTAGAACGACTGTGATGATTGAAAGTACAAGTTTGCGAAACGTAACTTCAGTGTCCAATTGTTTATGTAAGTGTTGTTTTTGTAAAAGTGCTGATACTTGCAACT
Source organism: Nerophis lumbriciformis (assembly GCF_033978685.3). Lineage (NCBI taxonomy): Eukaryota > Metazoa > Chordata > Actinopteri > Syngnathiformes > Syngnathidae > Nerophis > Nerophis lumbriciformis. The sequence continues at coordinate 37,398,014 of NC_084549.2, read as the reverse complement.
TTATTTGGCCCGACGGTGGGTAATTTTAATTTTTTGGAATTTTTTCCACCATCCACCACCCTTATGTGGGACAAGAACACACGTATCTTTCCCATTCCTGAGCATGTTAGATACTGCAAAACTGCTAGAACTTTGCAACTAACTATCCAGGTAATGGTATTCATCTACTCGGCCTATAAGGCGCTCTAAAAAATATACAAAAAACACCAACATCACTTCATTTACATGCCGTGCTCTGCATATTACAGCAAACTATAGCAACATTGTTATTGTTAGAACTAACACAGAGGAACTATTTTTCTGGTGTAGTGACATCACCCTGTTTACACTGCTCCTCTGACCACTAGCGAGAAGCCAGCTACTAGCTACTAGCTAGCTTGAGTTGCTAATAACGTTGGTTGCAACCCGCAATGAAATAAAGAAAAAGGAGCCTGAGCTGCTGCATTGCCTTTTGAGTTAGTAAAAGTAAATGCTCGATGATAAAACCTGCATCTCACCTGTTTAGTTGTGGCACCAAGTTGATCAACGTTGAAATCCACATGCTACCATTTTGATATTACATGGCTTTCAACTTGTCTCTCTGCAAATGGAACGCAACATAAGATCATCACAACATTGCTAAGAAGCATTTTTTTTTAATCTGAGGAGTGAATATTATTCTGAGTGCTGAAAGATACAACATCCAGACAGTCAGATTCCCAGTGACAGCACACATTGTAAGTCACTGTTTCATGGTTTTATTTGAAACGTTTAGCCCAAAACAACGAACGCTACTATTTCTATGTGCTCTGTAAAATAAATATGCCCAGTACTTAAGTTTCGGTAGTGCTTAAAATGAGCAAAAAACTGTAAATATTACATGTCATTATGAACATGCCTATTACTACATTACATGCATACTTACAGCATGTACATAAAATGGTGTTGGAGCTTTTTAAATGTTTTTTAGAGGACTTTATAGGCGGAATAGATCCTATCCCTATTACCTGCATCGTTAACTAACAAGCAGTTTTTCAGTATTTAGAATGCACAGAAAGGGAAAGCACTGTGTGTTCTTGTCTCACATAAGGATTGTAGATGGTGGACTAAACAAAATGTAAAAAGTGCAAAGTCTGTCTGAAAGTCTGTCTGCCTAAGGCTACATTCACACTGCAGGGTCAGATGTCCAATTTGGATTTTTTTGTTGAATCCGATTTTTTTAGAGGTTGTTCAATTTACCAAAAAATGTGATTCTTTAATATGAATGCAATCTGACCCGCATGCGGACATAACGTCATGACGTCGCGCTGCAGTGTTTACAGAAGTAAACATGGCTTCCACTATAGTCGGTCTCGGTAGTGGCGCATCTGTGGCAATTTCAAGGATTTTGTGCAATCTTGTGACATTTTTTTAACAGAATTATTGCGCATAGAAGATTAGGAAGGAAGAGGAAGAGTTTTCAATCAATCAATCAATGTCTATTTATATAGCTCTAAATCACAAGTGTCTCAATCAATCAATCAATCAATGTTTATTTATATAGCCCTAAATCACAAGTGTCTCAAAGGGCTGCACAAGCCACAACGACATCCGTGGTACAGAGCCCACATCAGGGCAAGGGAAAAACTCACAACCCCAATGGGACGTCGATGTGAAAGACAATGAGAAACCTTGGAGAGGACCGCATATGTGGGTGACCCCCCCCCCCCCCCCCCCCCCCCCCCTCTAGGGGAGACCGGGTGCAATGGACGTCGAGTGGGTCTGATATAATATTGTGAAAGTAGTAACATAATAGTGAGAGTCCAGTCCATAGTGGACTCAGTCAGCAGCACAGGCGAGCGGTCCACCCCGGGTCCCGACTCTGGACAGCCAGCACTTCATCCATGGCCACCAGACCTGTGTCCCCCCCCTCCACAAGGGAGAGGGGGCCAGAGGAGAAAAGAAAAGAAACGGCAGATCAACTGGTCTAAAAAGGGGGTCTATTTAAATGCTACATACTTGCCAAACTTGAGACCTCCGAATTCGGGAGATGGGGGGCGTGGTTAAGAGGGGAGGAGTATATTTACAGCTAGAATTCACCAAAAGTCCAGTATTTCATATATATATATATATATATATATATATATATATATATATATATATATATATATATATATATATATATTTTTTTTTTTTTTATATATATATATATATACATACATGTGTATATATATATATATACATGTGTATATATATATAGGTGTATATATATAGTGTATATATATATACATATATATATATATATATATATATATATATATATATATATATATATATATATATATATATATATATATATGTGTATATATATAAATGGTAAATGGGTTGTACTTGTATAGCGCTTTTCTACCTTTTTTTTTAAGGAACTCAAAGCGCTTTGACACTATTTCCACATTCACCCATTCACACACACACACACACTGATGGCGGGAGCTGCCATGCAAGGCGCTAACCAGGCCCATCAGGAGCAAGGGTGAAGTGTCTTGCTCAAGGACACAACGGACGTGACTAGGATGGTAGAAGGTGGGGATTGAACCAGTAACCCTCAGATTGCTGGCACGGCCACTCTCCCAACTTCGCCACGCCGTCCCATATATATATATATATACACATATGTATATATATACCGTAAAATTAAATCTAGTTTATCACTGTAGTAAATGCAGTGGGTTCATGCAAACCAAGAAACAGTAGATGACCTAAATAACAATGGTTATAATACGTAGAAAAAACATGACTTTACTGTGAAGGTAATGACAAATTGTACAACGCATTTGCAAATACTGTAATGTCACAATGACAAATACTCTTAAATTTACGGTGATTTGCAGATTCTACATTTAAATTTACAACATACCTTAATTGTTTTAGGGGTTTGTGTTTAAGCATTAGCCTAGTTAACTTTTGGTATCAGACATTGAAGGGTTATATTAATGTGCTTCACTGCAAACAGCATCAAAATGAACCACACTGTGGGTTTAAGTGTGCTGGAACTAGTTGCAAGCAGCTATTAAACAGTTACAGACAATTTAAGGCCAACTTTTAATAGATTACTTGAAGGAACATGTTGCAGAAGGCCATGTTGTGAGTTGTCCAGTGGAAGGTTGTACAAATACTTTCAAGTTAAAATCCTCATGTACCGCTCACATGTCTCAGAAACACCGGCATTTTGCAGATACTAGTATTGGTGATAGTGCAGCACATAATGGAGTGGTTAGCACTCATGCCTCAGGGGGTCTTTCTGCATAGAGTTTGCATGTTCTCCCCAAGACCATGTAGGTTCTCTCTGGGTACTTCGGCTTCCTCCCACCTCCAAAGACATGCACGAGGGGATAGGTTGATTGGCAACACTAAAATCGTCCCTAAATTGTTTTACGGTAAATTCCTGGCAAACACAGCTGCCATTCTTTTAATTTTTTTATTGTAAACTAACAACATCGTTTTTTTCATAGTAATTGACCGCAATCAAATAAAGTTATCAATTGTAAAATTAATGGATTCAACATCAACCTACCATATTGTCCTACACATTGTGACTGTATTTTTTTACGGTGAATTCCTGGCAACCACAGCTGCAGGTGAAGTTGTTCATCACTCCATGTAATTTATGAACAAATAAACCACACACACACACACACACAATAGATAACTGAAGGATTCCTAGGCTGGAATCTGTATTTAGTGTCCCAACTTTAAAAGAACCATGATCCATTCTTCATAGAGACTGAGTTACAAAGATTTTTTCTTATGATCATAGGAAAAGTAGATATATGAAAACGGAGGTATCATTGTGGGCATATTAGTTTCAAGTGTCACACAATTGCAAAAAATAGTTAACCTGTCTAAAATGTCAATTCAGAAATACATAAGACTTCAAGTTGCAATAAATGGTGCACAATATTAATCTAACATGTGTTTCTTGTGTGTTGTGACCCGACAAACAGAGCACCCGAGGTGACTCTTGGCCTCCCAATTTCTGAGGAAGTGGACATGTGGGCGCTCGGCTGTGTTCTCACTTTCCTGCACATCAGCCAACACCTTTTTGCAACAACTTGCGAGTACCAGATGGTGAATAAGCCAGAACATTTCCATTTTAAGATAGATCCATGATGACATTGTTTGTCCCTGAAGATGAGAACCATCGTGCAAATACGAGGGCAGCCGGCGGACTCGCTCCTTTTAACAGGAAAATACAGCCAGAAGTATTTTACCCACTTAAACTTTGAACAGTGGAAGTTAAAGGTATTTTGTTTTTTCACTGCATTGCTACTTTGACCAATCACATTTAGGACGCAGTGTTTTTTTTCTCTTCTAGACTCCAGATGAATACGAGATTACAACTGGAGCAGAGACTAAAACATGGAAGATAAGGTTAAAGTCTCTGGATGCCCTGAGAACTGTAAGTTTTTGGAGGAAGAATCAAATGCAGTATTATTTCATTTATAACCTGAGCAGCCATCTCTGTTTGTATATGAAAACCCAGCAGTGCAAAGAGACGAGAGAAGTGTTCAGTGAATGTGAAGATCAAAATGAATTTGTTAGCTTTATAAAACGTCTTCTCAGCATTCAAGCGGAGAGAAGAATCACTCCTGCCGAGGCTCTGAAGCATCGCTATGTCTCTATGGCTCATCTGGTGCATGAGAGCCACACCAGCTCTTAGTAAGTAAACCTTTCTCTCAGGACTGCAATCTAATGTATCTGTGGTGTTGGTTGGGGGTTGTAGATAACTTCACTATCTAATTTTCATGGGAGCAGGAAACATAAATAGCAAAACAAATATATTTAGATTAGTGTTGTCAAAAGATTACCATTTGTTTTGGATAAAACACAATTAAATATGATTCATTTTTTAATCTGTCTTAATTGTACCCCACCTACCACCCGAATGTAACTGAGATAGGCTCCAGCACCCCCCGTGACCCTGAAAGGGACAAGCGGTAGAAAATGGATGGATGGATTTCTAGAAATTAGCAGGATTTTTAAGATAGAAATAGGTATTTTATTCTGAAAACAAGCAATAGTCAACTTGCAATTCTTAAATTAAGCATTCTTGGGATATTGCAGAATCTTTAAACAAGATGTTCTATGCGGGGAATACCCAAATCACTTGTTTGAGTAGTTATTTTCTCAATTACATTTTTTTTTAACTAAAATAAACCAAAATTGCTAAAATTAAGATTATGTTGTAATGTCAATGACTAAAAATAAGTAAATAGCTCTTAAAAATAGGGACATTTCTAGAATTGTTTTACAAGTGGCAAATAAATTGCATTGTAACAGGTAGTGTCACATCTAGGTTGGTAGGTAGGTCTTTATTGTCATTGCACAAGTACAACAAAACTTTGTTTTCAGCACAAACCTGTTCAAGATTATACAAACAAACAGTGTACACAGTTACAGAACAGAAGGTAAACGCTGGGGGAGGATGAGTAAAAAAAATCCAATCTAGACTGGGCTCCTAAGGGGGCCCAGTCTTGAGTGGGAAAAACCTCCATAGCAAAGCACATATTCATATTACAACATACAGTACATCTCGAGACTTGCAACAGAGAGGAGAGAGTGGGGGCTACGGTGAGAGGCTGCAGCTCTTCAGGCGCTGCCCAGCCGTCCATCACCCCTAACGGATTTGCGTCAAGGGCGTTGGATGGGGGTTGGGGTATGTGTGTGTGGCGTATATTTTTTTGTGGATGCACGTGTGTGTGTAAGCCTGCCGCTTGTCTCTGTTCTGCGGCCTTCGTGTCATGCAGTCGCTAGTCAGTCCAAAGTCAACAACATCAGGTGTGTGCCCATGAGAGACAAGAAGGGAGTTTGTTGTATCTTCGCCACACTGTGCTTCGGGAGAGTCTCGAAGCCAGGGAAACAATCCAAGTTAGAATGTTTTGTCTGAGAGTGAAAATAAAATTTGCTTTTCACTCTAAATTGTCTATGACTGATCCTCAAAATTCATCCTGGGGGCAGACAGTCCGATGCTATCCAAATCACAAGAGTGTTCACAGTTCTTCCCGCAACCTCCAATTATTTGTGGCAGCTTTGGGGTACTTTGAAGACTGCCAGCAACTTCCAATTTGTCGACAAACCAGAGCAACGCTTGCTCCAATCAGCAGATGTGTTGTTGTCATAATTCCCAATAGGTGGATATCTTCACGTCCTCGACTGAAAAGGTTGCCAGGCACGCCGCACTCCTTCTTCTCCCCACAGTCCGTCGTGTGTCCAGCAACAACCTTTCCATCACGACAAGCAGTTTCCCCAAACCCAAGATCTTGTCAATTTCGTTGAGGCCAGTTAAATAGTTCCAATGTTTAGATTTGGAGAACAGTGCAAAAAGAGGCAACAAGAAAGTTAAGACAAGACAAAGAAGCCCTCGATGAGTGCAAGTGAGAAAAAAAAATATATACCGTATTTTTTGGACTATAAGTCGCAGTTTTTTTCATAGTTTGGCCGGGCTCCAGTGCGACTTATATATGTTTTTTTCCTTCTTTATTATGCATTTTCGGCAGGTGCGACTTATACTCCGGTGCAACTTATACTCCGAAAAATACGGTATATATTTGCCACAGATAGATTACTGTATGGAAAACATTCTGCCAAGTACACAGCAGCATGCATTACACTTACCATGTATTTAAAACAAAGTTGCCATACATTAATTTGACATGTACAGATGTACCCATGTTAAAAAGGTAACAATTACAGAAGAGTGCCAGTGTATTTATTACTTTAACAATATAAATATTGTAGTTACTGACTGTTTTATTTGTATTGTTTGATAGTAACAATATTGGATTATTTTCTGTGTCTGATTATTCAATGAATCATTGTTGTGTTTCTTTTAGTGTGGACAACGCTTTCGATCAGATGCTAGTGTGCCCCATAGAAGGATTTGAAGAGGAGCTCCTCTCAGATAGCGAGGATGAGGAAAAGCCAACATATGACATAATTTTAAGCTCAGCATGTTCCAGTGATGGAATAGCAGTCACGGGACATTTGAATAGTAGTGACGCATCTTTAAAGGCATCAGCATCTGATGGACAAAGCGAGGAAGATATAACACAGGACAACCACCAACCTAAAAACATCCCGGTTTTTGTGTGCACTGCATGCGGGACCTTCTTCAGGAAATAAATATCAAACCCTTTGATTCAACAGAAGTTTGTACCTGCAGGTCAAGACATCACTGATTCTGTTGTAAAGGATCCTTCATTGTCCAAACTGTAACATCGCACTGCATGTTTGACTAGAATGAATTCTTTGATCTGTGTCTAAGCACAGCACGACGACTGGAAGAGGTAGGCCAGGGCACGGCACCATTTTGCAGCCAAGTCGTAGCATGACTGTAACTCCATTGCTACTCTCAAGTTCTTATTGATTACAATACAATTTGCAACAGATATAAAATGCAAACATTTTAAATAGTCTAAACATCAATCCCACAGCATGGTTGTGTGTGTCATGTCTGTGTAATCATGTTTTGTTTAGTTATAGGACTCTTTAGTTTCTGTCTTTTCACTCCCTTGTCTTGTTTCCATGATTACCCCATTAGTTTCACCTGTTCCACGTTTGGACTCATTGTGCACTCTTGATTGTCACCATAGCAACCCATTAGTTTTCACCTGTCACGTCACGCACCTGTTTCACGTCTTGAGTCACGCACCTGTTTTCGTTAATCATGTCTGTAGTATTTAAGTTCAGTGTTTTTCAGTTTGTCTTTCTGACAACCTCACCACATTTATGCTCTGTCCATGCCTGATACTTCTTTCCATGTCCATTCTCCATGCAACTATTTTTGTCCAAGCCAAGTAAGTTTTTGTTCCATGTTTATAGTCTTTTTGGTTTCATAGTTTGTTCTCCGCCATTGTGCGTGTTTTTCATTTGTACTTTTTGCTATAGTCTTTTGATTTCATAGTTTATTCTCCGCCACTGTGCGCGCTTTCATTTATTCCTTTTTTTTTTTATAATAATTAATAAATCATGTACCTTCATTCCCGTCTCGCCCGAGCCAACTTTCCATTGCATCCCGGAAAAGCACACACCCAAGACCAAGTCTTGACAGTAGGTCGTCAGCAGACCCGCTTTTCCGCAAGTAAGTTGGCCGAGTTGGACAATGTGGATGAAGCTTCTTGGGAGGTGCTGCGCGCCATGGAGGCAGAGACGCTGCGCTTTTCCCCCAGGGAGCACAGGGGGATGATGTGGGGGAATGAAGGCAAGCTGGTGCCGATCGGCGCGTCGCTCCCGTCCCGGAAACGTCGCCAAGGACGGGGAAAAACTTCCGCGAGCCAGCAGGACACGCCGCTCCCACAAGCCCCGCCCCCTCCGGGCGGAAGCAAGCAGCAGTCTGCCCGGCTTCCCCATGATGACATCACAGACCAGGATTTTTTTTTCAATACTTTTTCTTTAAATCACCCGCCTCCAGCTAAAAACTCTAATGCCATGTCTTTGATAAAACATTATCAAAACATGTTTTTAGAAATCAGGTCTAATCAGTCCAAGCCACGTCCCAAATTTCATGCCCCGCCCCCCAAGACTCAAGTCCCGCCCCCGTCACAATTTTTTTCTTTTTTTCCGCCCACACAACCCCAGGTGGGGGATAAAGAAAAACATTGTGGCCAAAATAAATGGGAAGTTTCAGCCCCCCTCCAGACCTCCCTCCGCCCACCCCTAGAGAGAGTTCCAGACCGCAGGGAGTGCGTCTGGTATCCGCCCCTTGAGGGAGGGGCTGGGGTCGGGAGCTGTGCTGGTGGGATGGCTCGGCATCACCATGCCAAGCCACAGCCTCCAGCACGGCCGCCACCACCAATCTTCCGACCTGCCAAGCCACAGCCTCCAGCACGGCCGCCACCACCAGTCTTCCGACCCGTCAAGCCACAGCCTCCAGCACGACCGCCCTCACCAGTCTTATAAATGATAAATGGGTTGTACTTGTATAGCGCTTTTCTACCTTTAAGATACTCAAAGCGCTTTGACACTACTTCCACATTTTATCCATTCACACACACATTCACACACTGATGGAGGGAGCTGCCATGCAAGGCGCTAACCAGCACCCATCAGGAGCAAGGGTGAAGTGTCTTGCTCAGGACACAACGGACATGACGAGGTTGGTACTAGGTGGGGATTGAACCAGGGACCCTCGGGTCGCGCACGGCCATTCTTCCACTGCGCCACTTCCGACCTGCCAAGCCGCAACCCCCAGCTAGCACCACGGCTAGCTGCTCCAAGGCTAGCACTTGTCGCTGCTCCAAGGCTAGCACCTGTTGCTGCTCCAAGGCTAGCACCTGTCGCTGCTCCACGGCTAGCACCAGACCCTCCACGCCAAGTCTAAGACCAAGACCCTCCACGCCAAGACCAAGACCCTCCATGCCAAGTCCAAGACCAAGACCCTCCATGCCAAGTCCAAGACCAAGACCCTCCATGCCAAGTCCAAGACCAAGACCCTCACGCCAAGTCCCGCCAGTCGCAGCTCCAAGACGCCAAGTGCCGCCAGTCGCAGCTCCAAGACGCCAAGTGCCGCCAGTCGCAGCTCCAAGACGCCAAGTGCCGCCAGTCGCAGCTCCAAGACGCCAAGTGCCGCCAGTCGCAGCTCAACGACGCCAAGTGCCGCCAGTCGCAGCTCAACGACACCAAGACCCGCCATGCCAAGACCCAGACCCAGACCCGCCATGCCAAGACCAAGACCCGCCATGCCAAGACCAAGACCAAGACCCGCCATGCCAAGACCAAGACCCGCCATGCCAAGACCAAGACCCGCCATGCCAAGACCAAGACCCGCCATGCCAAGACCAAGACCCGCCACGCCAAGACCAAGACCCGCCACGCCAAGACCAAGACCCGCCACGCCAAGACCAAGACCCGCCACGCCAAGACCAAGACCCACGCCAAAACCAAGACCCACGCCGAGCTTCGCCGCCTGACACGCCACGCCGAGCTTCGCCGCCTGACTCACCACGCCAAGCCACGTCTGCCACGATGACGACGCGCCTCCCTCCTCGTCGGCCACGGATATGGCCGCTACCTGGTCGCCCGCCACGCCAAGTGCGCCCACCTCCCAGTCGGCCACGAATGTGGCCATTCCCTGGGCGCCCGCCTCGCCTGCTGCAGCGGCGTTCCACTCGCCGCCGCCACTTAACTCTGCCCCGGTGGATACGGGGACACGTGGTCTGGCGACCCACCGCCATGTCCCCCTCCCGCCCTCCCATGACTCTTGTTAATTTTTTTTATGGACATCTGGTATCTGTCCTTAAGGGAGGGGCTCTGTCATGTCTGTGTAATCATGTTTTGTTTAGTTATAGGACTCTTTAGTTTCTGTCTTTTCACTCCCTTGTCTTGTTTCCATGATTACCCCATTAGTTTCACCTGTTCCACGTTTGGACTCATTGTGGACTCTTGATTGTCACCATAGCAACCCATTAGTTTTCACCTGTCACGTCACGCACCTGTTTCACGTCTTGAGTCACGCACCTGTTTTCGTTAATCATGTCTGTAGTATTTAAGTTCAGTGTTTTTCAGTTTGTCTTTCTGACGACCTCACCACATTTATGCTCTGTCCATGCCTGATACTTCTTTCCATGTCCATTCTCCATGCAACTATTTTTGTCCAAGCCAAGTAAGTTTTTGTTCCATGTTTATAGTCTTTTTGGTTTCATAGTTTGTTCTCCGCCATTGTGCGTGTTTTTCGTTTGTACTTTTTGCTATAGTCTTTTGATTTCATAGTTTATTCTCCGCCACTGTGCGCGCTTTCATTTATTCCTTTTTTTTTAATAATAATTAATAAATCATGTACCTTCATTCCCGTCTCGCCCGAGCCAACTTTCCGTTGCATCCCGGAAAAGCACACACCCAAGACCAAGTCTTGACTGTGTGTAATTAGTGCGGCCGCTTGCACAATGTACATTGATCCCTAGTTTATTTCTGTTGATTGGTTCCGAACACGACCGAGATAAATTAATATCTGCAAAGTAGGAATCATTATTTATGAATAAATATAATATAGATAATAATATATGAATATTTACACAGCAACAGGACATAAACTGTATACTAAAAGAGAGACCTCTCAACATGAAATAACACCCTTTATCTTGGATTTCCACTGGACGTGGAATGCCGGACTCTTTCGCCTGTGCCGTAAAGCATCCCCGTGCTAATATATGCAAAGCTTCTATTTTTGTCGGGCGCCGCAATACAATCAATTTAGTTCAAATCTTCTTGTTTGGGACAAGAAGTCATGCACAAACACAAAATAAATTATCCAGTTTACTCTCAAAATAAAATAGTCTGTGTACAAGGCTGCACTGCCTCATGGGTCGGTGAGCAGTCTTCCTTTGATGAGCCCCCTGGTTCAGACTTCTCTGCAGTAATCTCCCCTGCTGACCGTGGCCATATTATTGTATTGGATCCCCCGATAGCTCCCCCCGTGCCCTTAATGCAATCAGTCCTAGCTGATCCACCTCATGAATCAGATGCTGATGGCCAACTTACTTCACGGTTTGGCAGAGTCGTTAGACATATCTGCCGCTTAATCGAGTCCATGGCTCAACTTGAGTCCATACTAGGGGTCGAACCGAGCACCCATGCTATTGTTCATGTGCAAGATGTGTGACCATGGGCAGAAAGCTATGCTGAGACACTCTTTAAAAAAACTAATTTTTCCACATTCACCCTCAATGTTTGGCCTTTATATGAGTGGTATATAGGGCACCTCCCCTTGTCTATTATTCCCATTCTCCTATCTTTTAAATAGGAATCTTACACTGTTGGTTAATGCCATTTTGTGTGGTTATTTTCATGGCCATTGTGTTCACACATGTGGATTGTTCTTGCGAACCAGACTGTTGTGTAATTCTAGGGGGTGGGTGTAACAGGGTCAATTATTTTTTATAAATATTTTTTTTTTATATGTTTTATTATTGTTATAATTACACAAAATGTGTTTGTTACATGAAAATACCTGATGTTTTTATTTTATGTTTCGTCAATATGTGGAACCTTTGCCTCTCCATGTCGCCACCTACAGCATTAATTGTTGTGACACCTGCTTCTTTATATGTGTTGGACACACCTTTCTACTTCTCTTTTTGTCCAATGAACTCTACATGAGAGGTGTGTCCGTGTGACTAAAGAAAAGTGTATTTATTGTTTCATTAAGAACTTTATTTCATTATTCTGTGTTTTGTATCATTTTAAGTTTCTAGAGTGACTCGATGTTAGGCAAAAAATATTGACTACAACCTGTGTATTTCCTGTTTATCGTCAGATGTATTGTACAAGTAAATGTAAGTAAATATAGTAAATAAATTGTATTTATATAGCACTACTTACAGAAAGCTCACAAATATAGGGTGCCTGATGTAAAAATGTTGTCACTTTTCTAGCAGATGTATTTCTCCCAATTTGCTCACTTTTTTCACATTTAGTTAATTTTCATCAGATTTACTTTTAAATTAAATGTTTACTCTAAATGTCAATCATCAATCAATCAATCAAAGTTTACTGATATAGCCCTTAATCACAAACGTCTCAAAGGGCTGCACAAGCCACAACGACTCAGATCCCACATCAGGGCAAGAAAAAGCTCAAAATGGGAACAATGAGAAACCTTGGGTGACCGGTGAAATGGATGCCGAGTGGATACGGTTAATAATGTGAGAGTCCACAGTGGGGTAGAAGCATTTAAGTCCTATCATTTGTATACTCTAGCCTTTAAATAAACCCCTTTTTAGACCAGTTGATCTGCCGTCTCCCTTCTCTGCCCTGCCCCTCTCTCCTGTTTGGAGAGGTTATCAGGTGACCACGGATCAGCCTCCAAGTCGGGACCCGGGGTAGACCACTCATTTTTGTATCAGTTGGTGACGTCTCTGCACTGCTGACTTGTCTCCATTCAAGATGCTGACCTCCTGCTGACCTCCCAATGGACTGGACTTTCACATTATGAAGTTGGGACCGGGGGTGGACCACTCCTTATGCATCAGTTGGTGACGTCTCGGTGCCGCGACTTACCTACATGCAAGAGGATCCCCTGCTGGCCCCACTATGGACTGGACTCTCACATTATTAACCGAATCCACTTGGCATCCATTGCACCGATCACCCAAGGTTTTTCATTGTGCCCAATGCGTTGAGTTTTTCCTTGCCCTGATGTGGTATCTGTACCGAGGATGTTGTTGTGGCTTGTGCAGCCCTTTGAGACATTTGTGATGAAGGGCTATATAAGTAAACTTTGATTGATTGATTGATTGATTGATTTAGTTTCAGATTTCAGATTTATTTTTAAGATTTAGATTTAGGATTTAGATTTATCATTTAGATAACATTTAGAGGTGACATTTAATTTAAAATCAAATGTGATAAAAAGGAGCTAAATGTGAGAAAAGTGTGTTAAGTGAGAGGAAAGTAAGCTAATTGTGAGAAATATATTCGTTAGAAAAGTGTGACTGAATTTTCACATTCGGCACCCCATACACAAAGTGATTCACATGGTTAAAATAAAAATAATACAATCCAAACAAGCATATAGCATGATGCAACAACAGACACATTGCAAATAAAATAATAAAAATATATATATTTAAAATGATTAGAAATGGAATATTACAGGAATGCACAGTTAAACAAATGTGTTTTACAAATGTCAACAGATGGGGCAGCTCTCAGCTCATAAGGGAGTACATTCCACCATTTAAGAGCAACTGACTCAAAGAATCCATCACCATCATTTCTTAATTTTGTGCAAGGTACAAAATGTAGAATGTGGTCAGCAGACCGCAGTGACCTAAGAGGACAAGGAAAAGAATACAGGTCTACAGAGTAAGCAGGTGCTCTGCCATTAAGTAACCTGTAAGTAATAAATAAGCGCTGTATCCTGAAATGAACAAGTAGCCAGTGCAAACTCGTTAAACGGGAGTGATATGATTGAATTTATTGTCTTATTACAGGTGAGCTATAAATATTTTGTTGAGACAGGTGAAGAGTGGATTGCAACAGTCAAGACTTGAAGAAACAAAAGCAACAATGATCATTTCTAGTTCAGAATGAGATACTATGGATCTGTCTTTTGAATGTATTCTGAGGTGGAAAAAGCAGGAGCAGGTTATATTTATTATGTGCTCATCAAAAAGCACGGTGTAGTTAAATATGACCCCGGGATTTCTCAGATTCAGGCGCACATTTGCACCAGGAGAACCCAAGCAGCTGGCTTCTTCTAAAGTTGCAGTGTCAGGGGCAATAATTAACACCTTCGTTTTGGTAGCTGAGAAGCAACACTGGTGTTGGTCGTGGTTATTAAAAAATCCATCACGCAACACAGAGGTAAACAAGACCAGTTACATTAGTGTCATGTAAATATATACTACATAATATTGATGTAAGTGTTGTATGATGTAAATATGTAGTATAAAAGATTGTGTCATGCTGTCTTACTCAGGCTGCACTACAGTGTCTATTCACAGGCGCGATCCCACTACTGAGCGGTACGGGGGCTTTGACCTGCTCCGTTCCCGACCTGGGCCGGTGCACCCCTCCTTAGACGACCTGGTAGTCCAGAGCTCCCCCAGGAGCACCATATGACAAACAAATGACAAACACATTTCGGGAGAATATCCGCACCGTAACACAACATAAACACAACAGAACAAATACCCAGAATTCTTTGCAGCACTAACTCTTCCGGGACGCTACAAAATACACACACACACACACACAGACACACACACACACACACACACACACACACACACACACACACACACACACACACACACACACACACACACATTCCTTGTAGCGTCCCGGAAGAGTTAGTGCTGCAAAGGGTTCTGGGTATTTGTTCGGTTGTGTTTATGTTGTGTTACGGTGCGGATGTTCTCCCGAAATGTGTTTGTCATTCTTGTTTGGTCTGGATTCACAGTGTGGCATATATTTCTAATAGTGTTAAAGTTGTTTATATCGCTACCCTCAGTGTAACCTGTATCGCTGTTGATCAAGTATGCATTGCATTCACTTGTGTGTGCATGCAGAAGCCGCACATACCATGTGACTGGGCCAGCACTCGTTGGCCTGGATGAAGATTTTCGGGAGGGGCACTGAAAGTTTTGAGTCTCCCGGAAGGGTTGTCAAGTATGAGAGTTGTCAATTATGAGAATTAGCGGTGAATGCAGTGTTACCGCGGCACCGCCGTTTACTGCAGCGGGCCAGCTCTAGTGTTAATTTGATATCGCCTCAAGGGCCAAGTGAAATTACACGGCAAGCCAAATTTGGCCCGCGGGCCAGAGTTTGACACCCATGCTCTAATGCCTTCCTTTTTTATCATCAACAAAAATGGTGAAAGATTGAAACTTTGAAAACATCTGGCAACAAAGATGACCTTTGACCTTAACTATGTTCTTATACCTGGGAGTTGACTAGAACCAAATACGTTATGTAGTTGTATCACTAAAGGTAGTAGAAATGTAAGAATCTTAAACTATTTCTTGAAGGTTCCCTCTTTGACTTATTTTATTGTTTTAATTTGTCTGTTTTTAACATGATATTGTCCTTCTGTGTTTCCGTTTTTTTCTGTTTTGGGACAACAGATGTAATTTAGCTAATATGCTATAATCTTTCTCATTTGCAATTTGTAAATCAGATTGTTCATCAATGTGCATTGTCCTTGAGTAGTAAAAAAAAATTTTTTTTTTAATTCTGTACAAGACCGTCAGAATCATTTTGTTGTCAAATATAACGATTACTGATTCATAATATAAAGAACTTCAGAAGGAAGTTTGGTGGGAAATAATTACTGTGCTTTTTTTCTGGGTGTGCAAAACATTTTGCACTGTTCTCAGATACTACTTTTGTTGTAGTATTATTCATAGTGAAATCGTTATTGCAATAGGTATTATTTATTGCTCATTTTTTGTTTTTCATTACATTTTTACTTTAATTACTGTAAGTGAAAATCTGCACTACAACCACATCATTTCCCCATTGTGAGATAAACAAAAGTCTATCCTATCCTCCAAAAAAAGCATCATTAGTGAGGGTCTTCCTCGCCGGGTGCGGTGGCGCGCGCCTGTAATCCAAGCCACTGGGAGGCTGAGGTTGGAGGATCGTTTGAGCTCAGGAGTTCTGAGCTGCAGTGGACTATGTCGATCGGGTGTCCGCACTAAGGTCGGTACCGATATGGTGCTCCTGGGGGAGCTCGGGACTACCAGGTCGTCTAGGGAGGGGTGCACCGGCCCAGGTCGGTAACGGAGCAGGTCAAAGCCCCCGTACCGCTCAGTAGTGGGATCGCGCCTGTGAATAGACACTGTAGTGCAGCCTGAGTAATACAGCGTGACACAATCTTTTATACATATTTACATCATACAACACTTATATTGACAATCAATAATGTATTTACATCACACTAATACATTCATACATTTACTTTCATAAACACTGATTTTTGTCTGTCCTGCACTGCCTCCTGCTGGAAGCAGTTGGCAACTTCATCACTGGACACAAAATGTTTCAAAAATATGTTTAATTTAAGATATTGAACACAACAAATATACAGGTGAAGGCAACATAGGAAAGATGAATATGAAGGTTTAAATGTGTTATGGGGCATTAAGTTCATTCTATGTGGCAAAGTTCAAAGGTCATGTGAATGAACATCATGTCTAGTGTATACTATACAGGCCCTGTTATGTTTGGAACTTGGTGCACGTGGTCCCACTTCTTTAATGAGCTGATGACTACCTGAATAAATTCAACCAGCATGTTTTTTTCTCAATGATCTTTTAATTCCTGATAAGCATATTCTAAAATGACGGTTCTATATTTCATATTATGTAGTTAGTGCAAGTCAACTTAGTTTTTTTCAAACTTTGTCTAACAATCAGTCCGAAAGTTGATTTGTTTGGAATGTTCATATCAAAACTTTATGACACAACTGTATGACACAACTTTTTCAACTGTAAAATGTTAAATGTGTAGATCAAATAAGGATATCAGTATGTTCTCATGCTTTTGATATAATATTGTAAACATAATATTTAAATGAACTAATTAGAAGAGGTTTAACAGGGTGGTTTTGAACTGTGTGGAAATTTGCTTGACAAACAGAAAACAATTAGTGAAGCTGAGAGAACACACGTCATCATTATTAGTTATAGTGTACGCCTGTAAGGTGTTCCTCAGAGGTCCATCCAGGGACCAAAATAGTTTACTGTATTTACATTTTAAATGGCATTGGAATAGCTTCAAAAGATGTTGTATTCAAAGAACTACTTTAAAAGTCGTAATCTAATCAAACGTGTTCTTAAGAAATTGCACATTGATACTCTTGTGTGTGCACTGTTAGAACGGCTGTGATGATTGAAAGCTGTTATATAAACTTGAAAAAGACAACTACAGTGTCCGTTTGTTTGTGTAAGTGAAAAAGACAACAAAAGCCCAGGTTAATGCTATTTGCACATGACACGACTGCATTTTGCTCAGGAGCTAATGGATTTTTTCAATATTAATTTGCAATCATCAAAAAAGATATTGAAACAACAATGCAAATCGAGGATGTATCAACACACATTTATAGCTGCTATAATAGATGATAAAATGAGGTGGAGATCTCACACAAAAATATTCAACACAAAGTGTCAACAAATCCACAAATTAAGGTTAAGCATTACAAAACGAATGGATAGATTGTTTATCTGATTAATGATGTTAATGCATCTTACAATATTTGTATCAGTAAAAAATGTGTAAAACTTTGAAAAGCACATTTCAAAACATTTTTTAACTGCAGTTTTTGACTTATTGGTGTTTCATTGGCCAATCCAAGTTGGAAAAAAAACTTTCACTCAGTAAGTAACATGAAATGTAGCAATGTCATTTTGGAATATATACATCAGAAATTAAAATAAATATCATGGGGGGTGAGGGGGCATGTTGTTTTTTTCTATTCAGGTAGTCAGCCAACCTATTTTTTTAAACAAATAACACTAAACAAACACGACCAGACCAAATGAAAAAAACATAAAAAAGGCAGAATATGATAATTCATCACTTAATCATATTCTCTTACCGTATTTACAACTATGGTACTCTTATCACATGACCTCAGAACTTTGCAACAAAGAATATGTATACTGTACAGTATGTATACAATATTTCACTATTAAACATGTTTATGTGATACTGTGTTTTGTGATGAAGTGTCTACCTTTCTCCAGGAAGAGTGTGTGTAATGTGATGTAAATACATTATAGATTGTCAATATAAGTGTTGTATGATGTAAATATGAATAAATAGATTTTCTTTCTGTATTTCACGGGCTGCACTACAGTGTCTATTCACAGGCGCGATCCCACTACTGAGCGGTACAGGGGCTTTGACCTGCTCCGTTACGGACCTGGGCCGGTGCACCCCTCCTTAGACGACCTGGTAGTCCCAGAACTCCTGAGCTTAAACGACCTCAGCCTTCAAGTAACTTGGACTACAGACGCGCGCCACCACACCTGGTGATGATCAATAGTGCTTTTCAATTATATCATAGTGATGTCACCAGAGGTTATGGCAGCACATGGTGGTGGTGTGTGAAAAGAAAAGACCTTCCTTTTTATCAACAACAAAATGGTGAAAGATTGAAACTTGGCAAACATCTGCAAACAAAGATGACCTTTGACCTATGTTCTTATACCTGGGAGTTGACTAGGACAAATACTTTATGTAGTTGTATCACTTTACAGGTAGTAGAAATGTAAGAATCTTAAACTATTTTTTAAAAGTTCCCTATCATGTGGTCATGTTGACTACTTATATGTGTTTTAAATTGTCTGTTTTTAACATGATATTGTCCTTCTGTGTTCCTTTTTCTCTGTTTTGGGACAACAGATGTAATGTAGCTAATATGCTATAATCTGCCTCATTTGTAATTTGTAAATCACATTGTTCATCAATGTGCATTGTCCTGGAGAAGTAAATACGTTTTAAAATTTGAGATACGTAAAATACATCTTGTTTTGATAAAAAAAAAAAAAAAATTATTATTTTCATTCTGCACAAGAAATCAGAATCATGTTCTTGTCATCACAAAATAAAGAACTTCAGAAAGAGGTTTGGTGGGAAATATTTACTGTGATCTGTTTTTTTCTTGCTGTGCAAAAACTTTCGCTCAGGGTACTAAGATACTCTTTTTCATTACATTTTACTTGTATTACTGTAAGTAAAAACCTGCACTGCACCCACATAATTTCCCCATCGTGAAATTAATACAAGTCTATCCTATCCTACAAGTCGCCATACCTCCCGATGACGTCACTATGGTGCAAGTGAAAAAAGCAGCATTAGTGAGGTTCTTACTTGCCGGGTGCGGTGGCGCGCGCCTGTAATCCAAGCTACTGGGAGGCTGAGGTTGGAGGATCGTTTGAGCTCAGGAGTTCTGAGCTGCAGTGGACTATGTCGATCGGGTGTCCGCACTAAATTCGGTACCGATATGGTGCTCCTGTGGGAGCTCGGGACTACCAGGTCGTCTAAGGAGGGGTGCACCGGCCCAGGTCGGAAACGGAGCAGGTCAAAGCCCCCGTACCGCTCAGTAGTGGGATCGCGCCTGTGAATAAACACTGTAGTGCAGCCTGAGTAATACAGCGTGACACAATCTTTTACACATATTTACATCATACAACACTTATATTGACAATCTATAATGTATTTACATCACACTAATACATTCATACATTTACTTTCATTCACGAAACATAAACACTGATTTTTGTCTGTCCTGCACTGCCTCCTGCTGGAGGAAGTTGGCAACTTCATCACAAAATATTTAAAAAAAAAAATGTTTATTTAAGATATTGAACACAACAAACATACAGGTGAAGGCAACATAGGAGAGATGAATAATAAATTCAACAACTTTTTCGACTGTAAAATATTAAATGTGTAGATCAAAAAAGGATATCAGTATGTTCTCTTGCTTTTGATATTATATTGTAAACATAATATTTAAATTAATTAGAAGAGGATTAACCGGGTGGTTTTGAACTGAGTGGAAATTTGCTTGACAAACAGAAAGCAATTAGAGAAGCTGCGAGAACACACATCATCATTATTAGTTATAGTGTACGCCTGTAAGGTGTTCCTCAGGGTTCTTTACTGAGACCAAACTAGTTTACTGTATATACATTATAAATGAAATCAGAATAGCTTCAAAAGATGTTGTATTCAAATATCTATTTTAAGAGTAGTAATTTAATCAAACGTGTTCTTTAGAAATTGCACATGGGGGGACATGTTGTTTTTTTCTATTCAGGTTGTCAGCCAACCTAATTTTCTAAACACGTAACAGTA
The DNA here is from genome assembly GCF_033978685.3 of Nerophis lumbriciformis. NCBI lineage: Eukaryota > Metazoa > Chordata > Actinopteri > Syngnathiformes > Syngnathidae > Nerophis > Nerophis lumbriciformis. Next base: position 37,377,689 of record NC_084549.2, on the reverse strand, counting down.
AACAAGCGCGACCAAACCAAATTTAAAAAAAACCATAACAAAGGCCAAATATGATCATTCATCACTTAATCATTTTCTCTTGCTGTATTTACAACTATGGTACTCTTATCACATGACCTTAGAACTTTGCAACAAAGAATATGTGTACTGCGCCATAAAAAATGAAACCTTCATACCTCTTAGCCTTCATCAGAAAATGTTGTATATCTTATGTCACTCAGCTATTTTATGTTCCATTCTTCTGTGTGTGTATGTTCAATATTTCACTATTAAACATATTTATGTGATACTGTGTTTTGTGACCGGTGATGAAGTTTCTTCTCCAGAAAGAGTGTGTGTAGTGTGATGTAGATACATTATAGATTGTCAATATAAGTGTTGTATGATGTAAATATGTATAAAAGATTGTCTTTCTGTATTTCACAGACTGCACTACAGTGTCTATTCACAGGCGCGATCCCACTACTGAGCGGTACGGGGGCTTTGATCTGCTCCGTTTCCGACCTGGGCCGGTGCAACCCTCCTTAGACGACCTGGTAGTCCCAGAACTCCTGAGCTCAAACAACCTCAGGCTCCAAGTAGCTTGGATTACAGACGCGCACCACCACACCGTGAAGATCAATAGTGCTTTTCAATTATATCATAGTGACATCACCAGGGGTTATGGCAACACATGGTGGTGGTGTGTGAAAAGAAAAGGCCTTCCTTTTTATCAACAACAAAATGGTGAAAGATTTAAACTTGACAAACATGTGGCAACAAAGAAGACCTTTGACCTTAACTATGTTCTTATACCTGGGAGTTGACTAGGACAAATACTGTATGTAGTTGTATCACTTTACAGCAGTGACGTGTGGGGAGGTTCATGGCTGGTGAGGCACTGACTTCATCACAGTCAGATTTACAAACATATGAACCCTAAAGAGTATCTTATTCACCATTTGATTGGCAGCAGTTAACGGGTTATGTTTAAAAGCTCATACCAGCATTCTTCCCTGCTTGGCACTCAGCATCAAGGCTTGGAATTGGGGGTTAAATCACCAACAATTATTCCAGGGCGCGGCGCCGCTGCTGCCCACTGCTCCCCTCACATCCCAGGGGGTGAGCAAGAGGATGGGTCAAATGCAGAGGACAAATTTCACCACACCTAGTGTGTGTGTGACAATCATTGGTACTTTAACTTAACTTTAACTTTACACATACAAACTGTAGCACACAAAAAAGCACATTTAATTAAAAAAAACGTTATTATGGTCTTACCTTTACTTATAAGTGCGGGAACAGTGGTGTCCGTGTTGGAGGAGTTGTGAATGAATGAAATATGAAATCCGTGCTGCAGTCTGCAGGTGTACCTAATGTTGTGTCCCTGCAGTCGTTCACGGCTCCCCCGGCGCGAGCAATGTTGTTTTTGCACTTTTTGGCTTTTTGTTAAGTGACTTTTTTTGGGTGGATTCGGTCTTGCACGTGGAGGGTTTGGGTGTGGGCTTTGGTTGGTGTGGCACTCCCGTTGGGGGGTGCAGTCTGCGGCGGGGGGTGCATTAACCGGCACCAGGAGGCGGGATTACTCGTGCCTCACACAGTGCGTCATCGCAGCAGTTTTATGATTGCTCAGCACATGAAATACGTTACACACATACAATTGTTGACAAAATACACTGTACATCATATACCTCAGCTAACTAAACTATGGAAATGTATAATATAGTTCATATAGCAATACGGTCTCACTGCACAGCAGGCCAGCAGTTAGCCGAGTCCGCAATCCATGGTGAGGCACAATTGAGTGGCGTGCCTCAACTGGCTGCTGTTCACCGCACCGTCTCTTCTCAGTATTTGAACGGCAAATGTGAAAATTCAGCGATTTTGAATAAAAATAATCTAAAACTGGTGAAGTTAAATGGAAAATAACTTTATAGTATAATCACTGGATACATATAACAATTTAATTAATTTGTTTTCTTTTTACATTGTTTTTCTTTCCATGGCCTCGCCTGCCTCTAGTGACCGCACGTCACTGCTTTACAAGTAGTAGACATGTAAGAATCTTAAACTATTTCTTAAAAGTTCCCTGTCATGTGGTCATGTTGACTACTTATATGTGTTTTAATTTGTCTGTTTTTAACATGATATTGACCTTCTGTGTTCCTTTTTCTCTGTTTTGGGACAACAGATGTAATTTAGCTAATAATCTGCTTCATTTGCAACTTGTAAATCACATTGTTCATCAATGTGCATTGTCCTGGAGAAGTAAATACATTTTAAAATTTGAGATAGTAAAATACATCTTGTTTTAATAAAATAAAAATAAAAGACTATTTTATTCTGCACAAGCAATCAAAATAATTTTCTTGTCATCCCAAAATAAAGAACTTCAGAAAAAAAGTTTGGTGGGAAATATTTACTGTGATCTGTTTTTTTTCTTGCTGTGCAAAAACTTTCGCTCTGTGTACTAAGATACTCTTTTTGTTTGATCATTTATTTATACATGGTGAAATTGTTAGTGCGCAATGTGTATTATTCATACCCTTTTGTTTTTCATTACATTTTACTTGTATTACTGTAAGTAAAAACCTGCACTGCAACCACATCATTACCCCATTGTGAAATTAATACAAGTCTATCCTATCCTACAAGTCGCCATTGATCCCGATTACGTCACTATGGTGCAATTAAAAAAAAAGCAGCATTAGTGAGGGTCTTCCTCGCCGGGTGCGGTGGCGCGCGCCTGTAATCCAAGCTACTGGGAGGCTGAGGTTGGAGGATCGTTTGAGCTCAGGAGTTCTGAGCTCCAGTGGACTATGTCGATCGGGTGTCCGCACTAAGTTCGGTACCGATATGGCTCTCCTGGGGGAGCTCGGGACTACCAGGTCGTCTAAGGAGGGGTGCACCGGCCCAGGTCGGTAACGGAGCAGGTCAAAGCCCCCGTACCGCTCAGTAGTGGGATCGCGCCTGTGAATAGACACTGTAGTGCAGCCTGAGTAATACAGTGGGACACAATCTTTTATACATATTTACATCATACAACACTTATATTGACAATCTATAATGTATTTACATCACACTAATACATTCATACATTTACTTTCCCTCACTAAACACTGCTTTTTGTCTGTCCTGCACTGCCTCCTCCTGGAGAAGATCGGAAACTTCATCACTGGTCACAAAATATATTATCACATCAAAAAGTATGTTTATTGAACATAACACATACAAGTGAAGGGAACATCAAGAATACAACATTTTCTGATGAAGGGAAAGGTTTAAGTTTGTTATGGAGAATTAAGTTTATTCTAAGTTGCAAAGTTCTAAGGTCAAGAGTACCATAGTGGGAAATGTAATAATAGATGATGATTAAAGCCTCCACTTAAGAACTTTCAGTTTTGGTTGATTTTGTCGGCGCCAGTGGACCAAAGCAGTAGTGTTTTGCCAGAAGATGACCACATTTCCCATGAGGACTTGCACATATAGCGTCATACTGACATGATGTCCGCTGTAATATTGGCACAAATATTACACTTCTAATGGCGGCACGCAGGCGTTCGCATCGACTTCTGTCTTTGTAACGAATGGGGAAAGGGGGAGTGACATATGCCGTAAAGCAAGTCAGCACATTCGTAGTTTTTTGTGTGGCAGGGTTCCTGCCACCCTCCTCGTTGTTGCTAATGGCCAGTAAAAGTGATACAGAACCCTCAGGCCATGACAGAGGTGTCATTCATTGAGTTGTAAGTTGATGTATCTTCCCAAAAGTTATGAAAATATTTTATGAAGGTTGAAAAGTTACTTAGTGCTGCTTTACAGGATTAACTATCATATTCTTTGTTATGTTTTGTATTTGGCCTGGTCACACTTCTTAACTGTTATGTGTTTGTTGTGTGTTAGGTCAGCTGACTATCCATCAATCCATCCATTTTCTACCGCTTGTCCCTTTTGGGGTCGCGGGGGGTGCTGGAGCCTATCTCAGCTGCATTCGGGTGGAAGGCGAGGTACACCCTGGACAAGTCGCCAGGTCAGCTGACTACTTGAATAGATTTAACCAGCATGTTTTTCTCAATTATTTTTATTTTATTTTCTGATGTATGTATTCCAAAATGACATTGCTACATGTCACCAAAACTTTACCAGTTTAGAAATGTTTGGAATGTGCTTAAGACTTTACTCATTGTTTACTTTTGTGTTGGAATGAATACTGATATAAATATTGTAAGATTAAACACTATCATTTATCATATAAACAATCTATCCTTCCATTCTCCTATGCTTATCAATAATTTGTGGATTTCTCGACACTTTGTGTGTTAGAGTGTTAGAGTGCCTGCTGGTCATGAAACACTGCAAGAATGTAGCAGCATAGTACATCAAATACAGCCGCAAAATTATACTTCACGAAATAAAAGCATGTTTTATCATATATAAGTTTATGAGATGGAGTATGTTTATATATATATATATATATATATATATATATACAGGTAAAAGCCAGTAAATTAGAATATTTTGAAAAACTTGATTTATTTCAGTAATTGCATTCAAAAGGTGTAACTTGTACATTATATTTATTCATTGCACACAGACTGATGCATTCAAATGTTTATTTCATTTAATTTTGATGATTTGAAGTGGCAACAAATGAAAATCCAAAATTCCGTGTGTCACAAAATTAGAATATTACTTAAGGCTAATACAAAAAAGGGATTTTTAGAAATGTTGGCCAACTGAAAAGTATGAAAATGAAAAATATGAGCATGTACAATACTCAATACTTGGTTGGAGCTCCTTTTGCCTCAATTACTGCGTTAATGGGGCGTGGCATGGAGTCGATGAGTTTCTGGCACTGCTCAGGTGTTATGAGAGCCCAGGTTGCTCTGATAGTGGCCTTCAACTCTTCTGCGTTTTTGGGTCTGGCATTCTGCATCTTCCTTTTCACAATACCCCACAGATTTTCTATGGGGCTAAGGTCAGGGGAGTTGGCGGGCCAATTTAGAACAGAAATACCATGGTTCCGTAAACCAGGCACGGGTAGATTTTGCGCTGTGTGCAGGCGCCAAGTCCTGTTGGAACTTGAAATCTCCATCTCCATAGAGCAGGTCAGCAGCAGGAAGCATGAAGTGCTCTAAAACTTGCTGGTAGACAGCTGCGTTGACCCTGGATCTCAGGAAACAGAGTGGACCGACACCAGCAGATGACATGGCACCCCAAACCATCACTGATGGTGGAAACTTTACACTAGACTTCAGGCAACGTGGATCCTGTGCCTCTCCTGTCTTCCCCCAGACTCTGGGACCTCGATTTCCAAAGTAAATGCAAAATTTGCATGGTTGGGTGATGGTTTGGGGTGCCATGTCATCTGCTGGTGTCGGTCCACTCTGTTTCCTGATATCCAGGGTCAACGCAGCCGTCTACCAGCAAGTTTTAGAGCACTTCATGCTTCCTGCTGCTGACCTGCTCTATGGAGATGGAGATTTCAAGTTCCAACAGGACTTGGCGCCTGCACACAGCGCAAAATCTACCCGTGCCTGGTTTACGGACCATGGTATTTCTGTTCTAAATTGGCCCGCCAACTCCCCTGACCTTAGCCCCATAGAAAATCTGTGGGGTATTGTGAAAAGGAAGATGCAGAATGCCAGACCCAAAAACGCAGAAGAGTTGAAGGCCACTATCAGAGCAACCTGGGCTCTCATAACACCTGAGCAGTGCCAGAAACTCATCGACTCCATGCCACGCCGCATTAACGCAGTAATTGAGGCAAAAGGAGCTCCAACCAAGTATTGAGTATTGTACATGCTCATATTTTTCATTTTCATACTTTTCAGTTGGCCAACATTTCTAAAAATCCTTTTTTTGTATTAGCCTTAAGTAATATTCTAATTTTGTGACACACGGAATTTTGGATTTTCATTTGTTGCCACTTCAAATCATCAAAATTAAATGAAATAAACATTTGAATGCATCAGTCAGTGTGCAATGAATAAATATAATGTACAAGTTACACCTTTTGAATGCAATTACTGAAATAAATCAAGTTTTTCAAAATATTCTAATTTACTGGCTTTTACCTGTATATATATATATATATATATATATATACATACACACATATTATTATAGTTTATTTCATCCGAAAAAGTAACGTCAAAACTGTCAGGTTCAAATACAGGACATCTGTTACACAAGACAAAAGGCAAGGAATCAAACAGAGACAGAATTCAATTTGGACTCAATTGAGGAGAGACGGCTTCAACCTGTAACCTCTTACAGTGTCTTAGCACGCTCTGACGAAGAAGGTTCTCGTCTCCTCTTTTAATTCAGATGTTCCATGTTCACGCACCAACATATGTCACAATAGGAATGGGGAGGTATGTAAAACAGTCATTGTTTTTGGTCGCTTTGAAGTCCAAGAAGAGGACTTCTCGGGCTTGGCTCTTCCTGGATCCAGCTGGGGCAGGTGTTGGAGGACAATGGACAACCCCTCCCGTCTCCTGTCCACAGTGACTTCAAGAGGGCAGCGTGTCGTAAATAGCGTTGACCAAATAGTTGGAAGAGAGTTTGTGAATTACTTCAAAGAGAGTTCGTTTAACACTTCAAAGAGAGTTCCTCCAGGAGTTGAGCACATCCTGCCATCTGTCCGTGCTGAAATCACAGTGGCGTTTCACGAGCCTTCATCCTTTTGTTAGGCCTCGAAATACAGCATTCATAATACAACATTTCTTTTGTGATAACTTACAAACAATTATTCCAACATTTCCCCCCTGTTTATCGCAAAAACGTTCCCATAATCTCCTTATCCCTAATAACTTCTTCTTGCAATTTTCAGTTAATGGTTAATTTCCTTACGACAAAGTTATGTTTCCACTCAGAGTTCAACATCAATTTTTCTCATTGTTACTCGAGTCTGGAAACAGATCAGGAACACCATCCAGGTAGGTATCCCCATCATCAGATTCATCTTCCTTATCGTCCGCCAGGAGGTGCATCTGAACAGCTTTATCATCTGCTGGGCTAATCGCTGTGGTAATCAGACGGTTAAGCAGAGAACGCAGACAGGGAATACAACAACATCCACACAACGTCAGTATTGCTACAAACACGGCCATAGATACTAGAATTGATGATACCAAAGACTTGTATTTGCCGAAACCGTCCATCCACCCATCCCACATAGATGTATCTATGCCTGAGTGCTCTTTCATTTTACCGTTAAGGGTGCGAAGGCCTTCCAGTGCTTTGGTCAAGCTACCTTCTGCATCGGTGTTGTTTGGTATGAACGTGCAACACTGTTCACCAAATATTGCGCACACACCCCCTCTTTCCGCTAACAACATGCCGCCACCTCCATAAGGGAGGTGGCGGCGAGTTGATCAGCGACTGTTTCAAGTCCTGCCTGTGTCCAATTTCCCAATCTCTGTACGTTGTAGTGGACATAGTTTATTCTGTCAACATTCTTGTTAATCGTACACCACCAGTAGACGGATGATTCAAATTCAGCTGCAACTTGATTTACCAATTTATAGTCGTCAGATACACCTCTTGGACACCCATCAATATAAGTTGGATCTACAACACTTTGTCAGTTTACATCATGTCTAATTATTTTCCAATGTTCAGATATCAAACTGTTCAGGCGTGTTAACAATTCTTGTACAAATATTGATACTTTTACTATGTGTATGCAGTTATCTGATGATACGTTTCCTAACTGTTGTACAGAGTCTTGCATGTTAATGCAGGTATAATTAGCTTTTTTCACATATTTATCAAATATTGGTTTCTGTTTTGTCTCTTTAGCTACAGGGTCAATTTTGTTTTGCTCATTACTTCAATTCAACTTTTTTTTTTTGACTCATTTTGAGTAATTGTCTGGGCTTATACATACAACACAATCAGTTTTTGTAGCCTTTCCCACTTGCTCCGCCATAAGGAACAAATTAATTACCAAAACAGGAACCAATTATTAACAAACTTTGACACACCATCAAATGGTATGCTTACAACTTTGTCACAGTGGAATTTGTAGTGTGCTAGTTAACATGTCCCTTTCATAACACAAATACAATTCCAAATACTTTTTTTTTTTTCATTATATGACCTTTTTAAATACAATCCCAAATACTTTTTCCCATTACTGTTTTTCTGGCATGGGTTTTCTGGCATTTTTTTTTTCCACTAATGGGGTTACTCCGAATCCTCCCATTGCCCGTCTTCTAATACGACCTCCCCTGTGAGTGTATTTTACTTCTTGATTCTGCCAGTGGTTTGGGTTTACTATGGGTGCAGTATCATTTTGTTTCCTGAGTTCTACATTTTCCTCAGAGTCCCAAGTGAACCATATTAGGGGGGCAGGGCCGACCAGTACCAATATCGTTAACCCATATGTTTATGGACCGTCTGAGCCATTGGGGTGTCATTTCTGCTGATTCACTCCTCTACCAAGGTCAGTGGTTTGGCTCAACTCTAGTCATCGTGTGCGTCCACACTATTACCAGACTTTGCTTCCCTTTCCTTATTGGATGATTCAACAGAAATGACCTTTTTACAATGTACTAAGTGTACCCAGGTTGGTCTTTCCACTATCTTTCAAATGGTGTTAGTCCTGTTGTACTTGTAATGTTAATGTACATTTTTACTAAATATTTGCATAATGCTTTTGCTACTGTCAGCACATCTGCTTTTCCCTTAGGAAATATTTCTAACTACTTTGAAAATGCATCTACTATGACCAGACAATAATGTTTTCCTTCACTCTTATTTAGTTAATTGCATAGATGTTTTATACAATTTTTTTTATAAGAATTAAACTATAGGAAGTATAGTACTTCTGTATAAGGGCATTCATATCCCTCCTGTTGAGCCGTCAGTTCAACCATGGCTCAAAACTGCTGCTCACTTATACCGATTTTTCTTTGTAAGATTGGTTTATTGTCTGGACATACATAGATGTCTTTTTTGTTCAACATCATCCTCATAATTTCTTTGTATTCCTTTCATTGCTTGTCTCAATATATTGGTCAACTTGTTTTTGTAGTTCTTACAGCGTTTTTCAGCATTCTCTGTTCTTGATTTGATAAACGCCTTACAAAGTCTATTTTTCTTTTTACATGCATTTTTCAAACTGTTTATCATCCAAGGTGCATTATTTTGCCTTTGTTTAGATCTGCATGGAACCTCAGGACAATGCTTGTTATACAGAGTTATATAATGTTTACGAAAAGAATCATAGACCGTGTTTATATCGTCTGTATACACCTCTTCCCACTCTTGTTTTAATAGGTCATACCTGAAGTTGTTAATATGATTGACACTTCTTTTCCTCTTAAGTATTTGATGATATGCTCTTTTAGGGAATTGATAGTCAAATATTGCAAATATAGGCAGATGATCACTTATGTCATTTATCACTAACCCAGTAGTGATGTGAATCCCTAAAACATTTGTAAATATTTTGTCTATTAAGGTTGCACTAGTTGTGCTTATTCTACTAGGCTTTGTAATTAATGGGTACAGCCCTTTTTCATATAATAGCTCTACAAAATCTGATGTTTGTTTATGTGAATCTACCTTTAGAAGATCAATATTATAATCTCCACAAATTACGATAGTCCTATTTTTATTTAGACCATTAATCATTTCCCCTAATTTATCCATAAAGATTTCCACTTTTGATCCTGGTTTTCTATATACACATGTAACAACAATGTTTCTGTTTTGTTCTAATTCTATCTCAACAGCTACACACCCCATTAACACATGTATGGCCATTATCATACATTTAACTGGTCTGCATTTAGTTCATTATATACATAGAGGGCCACCCCTCCTCCAGTCCTATTGTCTCTGCTAGTGACATACAGATCATAGTCCTTTAATTTCAGATCAACCTCCTTGCCTTTCTTTATCCATGTTTCAGATAAAGCAATTACCTTAAATCTACCTTTAAGCGACTCCAAAACATTTTTGATTTTAGAAAAGTGTTTTGGTAGACTTCTACAATTAAAATGAATCAAAGCAAATGTATTTTCTATGCCTACGTCATCAAGTTGTTCCTCAGTATAATATTGGAAGAATCCTTGATATGCTTAAATGTATGAGTCTTTGGATGCACTTCATTATCAAAATCAAATGTGTATCCATTTATCTTTCTCTTTTGGAGTACTTTGTTGTTGCATATCTTTTAGTATATCATGCGCTAGTTTGTAGTTTGAAATATGTATTTCCTTTTCTGTTGCTTGTTTTGCTGTTTTGTCAGCAAACACATTTCCTATTGATACTGTGTCTGTTCCTTTGGTGTGTGTCGCACATTTGCATATTGCTATTTTAGCTGGTAGCTGTACTGCTTCTATTAATTCTTTCTTCTCTCTCTTTTTTTTTTTTTTATCAGTTCTCCAATGTGTTACAGATTTTCCTGTTGACTTTATCATTCCGATATTTTGGCTATCTTTATATATATTGTGACCTTTTGATATTTCATTACTTTACATGCTTCTATTAGTGCTTCTAGTTCTGCCGCTTGCATTGAGCAATTTGATGGTCATTTGATAGCTTTCAAAATTTTCGTTACTGTAACAATCGCACATTCTGTTCTATTTTTATTTCACAGAATGTTGCTTTAGCTTCTGAATTCCACTCTACAGATGATTTAATTTTTTCATTAATTTACTTAAAGGAGCTATTATTTCAGCATAATTTGGTATTCAACTTCTACAATAATTCGTTAATCCTAGAAATTACATCATTTGCTTCTTTATTTGTGGTTTTTGTACTTGCCGTACTTAGTTTTTCTATTTTCCACAATAGTGCGTCCATTTTTGTTTAGAGAATGTCCTAGATTATTTACTTCTCTTTTGCATAATTGTACTTTTATTTTGCTTATTTTGTGTCTTTCTCTATGTAGATTATTTAATAACGCTAATGTTATTTTCCCTCCTAATTCAAATGTTATACATATTACTTTATGCATTTTTTAAGTAACATTTTAAACTCACTTAACTGTCTATATGCCACTTAATCTATACTTTTAAACTCTGAATTTACATTCTTCCCATTGTTTATATTTTTATTTGCAATTATTATTCAATAATATTTAAAACAAACAGTTGTCTATCGCTAGCTGATAGTTTTCCTGATTGCCATACCTCCTTATTTATTTTATGTTATGTCCTTATCTTATCTTAGCTCAACACTCAGATGTATGGTGTTGCAAATGTCTAAAACATAATCTAACTTAAGAATGTTATACTACACTTCAAAGTTAAACCTACTTTAAATTTACATGTAATAAATTCATTTTCACACCTCCCCCACTGCACCACGCACACACACACACACACACACACACACACACACACACACACACACACACACACACACACGGTGATGTGTAAGTGGTGAGTGCACTCTTAAGGGCAAAGGTCAGCAACACTTGAAGAGATTTCTCTCTTTTTTTTTTTTTTTTTCTCTCTCTTCTTTCCTCAGCTAATAACCATGTAACCCACTTTATCATTTTATCATACTATACATCTCAACTCTTATTATAGTTATTAATCTAGGTTTTTATTTGTTCCATTATTTAATTATACATATATATATTTGTATATATAAAAGCGCTCTTTATATATCCAAACATACATGTATATCTTCAGTCTACCTTTTCTTCATCTCTTATTTCAATACCCCCATTATCTCTCTCTCTCGCATTAGTTTATTTCATTTTGCATTAATTCTTATTGATTTTTCCCCATTTCTTCATTTATTTTTACTTTTCTCTCACGTTAGCACTTTGAGATTATTCTCCTATTTGCTTTTTCCTTTAACCTATTTTTATTTTTATTTGAACCTCCAGGGTTTTTACACAATTTGTACCTGGAAAGATACACACTTAAACACACACTAACAAACAAACAAACAAACACGTTTGCAGCGATCTTACCACCAATGGCATACGCTGACAACATGACTAATTGGTGTCGTCTTTTAACAGTCATGCTGAGTTACCGTACTTTGATTGTTAATTTTTTTTTATTTTATTTTATTTTTTTTTTTCAGGACAGTTTCTTGCAAAATGTCCTTCTCTGCTACAACGCCAACATGTAACCGCTGACGTTGTGGTTGTTGTCTTCTATTTTGGTTTAAATAGATTGTAATAGACCATATTAGATCTGCGTTTCCTTGTGTCCCTCTTTCCATTTTGAGAATTTGGAGTAATCCGTCGCCCCCTACAGAGCCGAAACTTATAAGGATTACTTTTGTCTTTGTTGTAAGATAGTGGTTTAATTTATTATTGTGGTACACGTCGCTTCTACTGGAGATGGTTCCCCAGTGGAGGTGTCTTGCCTAGAGCATCCACAATAACCCACTATTTACTTCTCACAACTTTCATATGGAGTGATAGCCTAATGGCGATTACTCCCACACACTCTCACATTCACACCTTTCAGTATATTGATCTACGGAAATTTCAATGTATATTACATGCGGACTCCGTCGCCCTCCAGGTTATTATTTTTTCACGGACAAAATTCAGTTTTTTATTCTGAATAGACCATTTTAGGTCTGTTGGACTCCGACGTCCCCAGGATAATGGTTCACGGATATTTCAAATTATTGTGGGCTCCGACACCCCCTAGTATGTTTGTTTATGGATATTACGGATTCCAGTTTTCGCGGTTCCGTTTACCTGCAGTATATTGGCCTCTTCAGTTTTTATCTTAATTCAGTTTTTATTTAAAATTTTAATACTCACGGACGTTGGACTCTGACGTCCCTCTAATTTGGCCTTTTTACCTGTTAGAGCCTAGGATTTACAGGGTTTGTCTATGCGTCGTAACCCTCAGTCACACGCTTCTTCTTAGTCGTTTCTTTCTTCGTCAATTTAAAACGTACTCACTGCTCTCTGCCTTCCTTCCTGTTGTCCTCGGATTTCCGTCAGTCTTTCAATTCCAGCCCGAAATGAAGAAAAAGCAGTTCCTCAATCAGGATTTGGTTGCCATGGTCCTCTGGTTTCACTCACTCATGCTGGAATCGTCAGACGTGTTGGAATCCGGCTCGAAGGACCAATTAGATGTCAGGTTCAAATACAGGACATCTGTTACACAAGACAAAAGGCAAGGAATCAAACAGAGACAGAATTCAATTTGGACTCAATTGAGGAGAGACGGCTTCAACCTGTAACCTCTTACAGTGTCTTAGCACGCTCTGACGAAGAAGGTTCTCGTCTCCTCTTTTAATTCAGATGTTCCATGTTCACGCACCAACATATGTCACAATAGGAATGGGGAGGTATGTAAAACAGTCATTGTTTTTGGTCGCTTTGAAGTCCAAGAAGAGGACTTCTCGGGCTTGGCTCTTCCTGGATCCAGCTGGGGCAGGTGTTGGAGGACAATGGACAACCCCTCCCGTCTCCTGTCCACAGTGACTTCAAGAGGGCAGCGTGTCGTAAATAGCGTTGACCAAATAGTTGGAAGAGAGTTTGTGAATTACTTCAAAGAGAGTTCGTTTAACACTTCAAAGAGAGTTCCTCCAGGAGTTGAGCACATCCTGCCATCTGTCCGTGCTGAAATCACAGTGGCGTTTCACGAGCCTTCATCCTTTTGTTAGGCCTCGAAATACAGCATTCATAATACAACATTTCTTTTGTGATAACTTACAAACAATTCCATCCATCCATCCATTTTCTACCGCTTATTCCCTTTTACAATTATTCCAACAAAAACGACAGCAATTGCATCCATCCATGCCACACACGTTGTTGGTAGCAGTCATGTTGTTGTTTAGTTGGCCATACTCTTTATGCACGACTCTGGACAAAAGCAGTGTTTAGTGAAGGAAAGTAGATGTGTGAATGTGTTAGTGTGATGTAAATATGTAGTATAACGATTGTGTCCCGCTGTATTACTCAGGCTGCAGTACAGCGTCTATTCACAGGCGCGATCCCACTACTTCTACATCTGCAGTCCCTTTCAAGGTTTCTCTTTCTTCCCATTGAGTTGAGTTTTTTCTTGCCCTGATGTGGGATCTGAGCCGATGTCGTTGTGACTTGTGCAGCCCTTTGAGACATTTGTGATTAAAGACTATATAAGCAAACTTTGATTGATTGAATGATCATAAAATTTGAGAAACCTAAAAAATACATCTTGTTTTAACATAAAAGAGCACTCTGCACCTTATTGCTCTTTTATCCTGCACTACAACGAGCTAATACAACAAAATGTTGTTCTTATCTGTACTGTAAAGTTCACATTTGAATGACAATAAAAAGGAAGTCTAAGTCTAAGTCTAAGTCTAATAAAAAATACTATGAATATTTTATTTTGCACAGGACAGTCAGAATCATTGTGTTGTCATCATAACATAAAGAACTACAGAAAAAAGTTTGGTGGGAAAAAATTACTGTGATCTTCTTTTTTCTCAGTATGCAAAACTTTCACTCAGTTTACTAAGATACTCTTTTTGATTTATCATTTATCTATATATGGTGAAATCGTTAGTGCGCAATATGTATTATTTATTGATACTTCATTGTTTTTCATTAGATTTTACTTGTATTACTGTACGTAAAAACCTGCACTGCACCCACATAATTTCCCCATTGTGAGATAAACAAAAGTCTATCCTATCCTACAAGTCGCCATACCTCCCGATGACGTCACTGTGGTGCAAGTAAAAAAAGCAGCATTAGTGAGGGTCTTCCTCGCCGGGTGCGGTGGCGCGCGCCTGTAATCCAAGCCACTGGGAGGCTGAGGTTGGAGGATCGTTTGAGCTCAGGAGTTCTGAGCTGCAGTGGACTATGTCGATCGGGTGTCCGCACTAAGGTCGGTACCGATATGATGCTCCTGGGGGAGCTCGGGACTACCAGGTCGTCTAGGGAGGGGTGCACCGGCCCAGGTCGGTAACGGAGCAGGTCAAAGCCCCCGTACCGCTCAGTAGTGGGATCGCGCCTGTGAATAGACACTGTAGTGCAGCCTGAGTAATACAGCGTGACACAATCTTTTATACATATTTACATCATACAACACTTATATTGACAATCTATAATGTATCTGCATCACACTAATACATTCATACATTTACTTTCATTCACGAAACATAAACACTGATTTTTGTCTGTCCTACACTGCCTCCTGCTGGAAGAAGTCGACAACTTAATCACTGGACACAATATTAAAAAAATGTGTTTAATTTAAATTATTTACATCACACTAATACATTCAAACATTTACTTTCCCTCACTAAACACTGCTTTTTGTCTGTCTTACATTGACATTGCCTCCTCCTGGAGAAAGTCGGAAACTTCATCACTGGTCACAAAATACAAACCCTGTTTCCATATGAGTTGGGAAATTGTCCATCCATCCATTTTCTACCGCTTAGTCCCTTCGGGGTCGCGGGGGGCGCTGTAGCCTATCTCAGCTACAATCGGGCGGAAGGCGGGGTACACCCTGGACAAGTCGCCACCTCATCGCAGGGCCAACACAGATAGACAGACAACATTCACACTCACATTCACACACTAGGGCCAATTTAGTGTTGCCAATCAACCTATCCCCAGGTGCATGTCTTTGGAAGTGGGAGGAAGCCGGAGTACCCGGAGGGAACCCACGCAGTCACGGGGAGAACATGCAAACTCCACACAGAAAGATCCCGAGGCCGGGATTGAACTCACGACTACTCAAGACATTTGTATTGAGAGGGAAATTGTGTTGGATGTAAATATAAACGGAATACAATGATTTGCAAATCATTTTCAACCCATATTCAGTTGAATATGCTACAAAGACAACATATTTGATGTTCAAACTGATAAACTTTTTTTTTTTGCAAATAATCATTAACTTTAGAATTTGATGCCAGCAACACGTGACAAAGAAGTTGGGAAAGGTGGCAATAAATACTGATAAAGCTGAGGAATGCTCATCAAACACTTATTTGGAACATCCCACAGGTGTGCAGGCTAATTGGGAACAGGTGGGTGCCATGATTGGGTATAAAAACAGCTTCCCAAAAAATGCTCAGTCTTTCACAAAAAAGGATGGGGCGAGGTACACCCCTTTGTCCACAACCGCGTGAGCAAATAGTCAAACAGTTTAAGAACAACATTTCTCAAAGTGCAATTGCAAGAAATTTAAGGATTTCAACATCTACGGTCCATAATATCATCAAAAGGTTCAGAGAATCTGGAGAAATCACTCCACGTAAGCGGCATGGCCGGAAACCAACATTGAATGACCGTGACCTTCGATCCCTCAGACGGCACTGTATCAAAAACCGACATCAATCTCTAAAGGATATCACCACATGGGCTCAGGAACACTTCAGAAAACCACTGTCACTAAATACAGTTTGTGGCTACATCTGTAAGTGCAAGTTGAAGCTCTACTGTGCAACGCGAAAGCCATTTATCAACAACATCCAGAAACGCCGCCGGCTTCTCTGGGCCCAAGATCATCTAAGATGGACTCATGCAAAGTGGAAAAGTGTTCTGTGGTCTGACGAGTCCACATTTCAAATTGTTTTTGGAAATATTCGACATCGTGTCATCCGGACCAAAGGGGAAGCGAACCATCCAGACTGTTATCGACGCAAAGTTCAAAAGCCAGCATCTGTGATGGTATGGGGGTGCATTAGTGCCCAAGGCATGGGTAACTTACACATCTGTGAAGGCACCATTAATGCTGAAAGGTACATACAGGTTTTGGAACAACATATGCTGCCATCTAAGCGCCGTCTTTTTCATGGACGCCCCTGCTTATTTCAGCAAGACAATGCCAAGCCACATTCAGCACGTGTTACAACAGCGTGGCATCGTAAAAAAAAGAGTGCGGGTACTTTCCTGGCTCGCCTGCAGTCCAGACCTGTCTCCCATCGAAAAATGTGTGGCGCATTATGAAGCGCAAAATACGACAGCAGAGACCCCGGACTGTTGAACGACTGAAGCTCTACATAAAACAAGAATGGGAAATAATTCCACTTTCAAAGCTTCAATAATTAGTTTCCTCAGTTCCCAATGGTTGTTAAAAGAAAAGGTGGTGTAACACAGTGGTGAACATGCCCTTTCCCAACTACTTTGGCACGTGTTGCAGCCATGAAATTCTAAGTTAATTATTATTTGCAAAAAATAAAAAAATAAAAGTTTATGAGTTTGAACATCAAATATCTTGTCTTTGTAGTGCATTCAATTGAATATGGGTTGAGAAGGATTTGCAAATGATTGTATTCTGTTTATATTTACATCTAACACAATTTCCCAACTCATATGGAAACGGGGTTTGTATATTATCACATCAAAAAGTATGTTTATTGAACATAACACATACAGGTGAAGGAACATCAAAAATACAACATTGTCTGATGAAGGCAAAGGTTTAAGTTTATTATGGAGTATAAAGTTTGCAAAGTTGCAAAGTTCTAAGGTCAAGAGTACCATAGTGGGAAATGCAATAATAGAAGTTGTCGGCGCCAGTGGACCAAAGCAGTAGTGTTTTGCCAGAAGATGACCACATTTCCCATGAGGACTTGCACATAAAGCGTCATACTTACATGATGTCCGCTGTATTATTGGCAAAGATATTACGTCTCTATTGGCTATGCTGATGTTAAATATTGTAGCAAATGATCTTGGATTGTGCTAAAAAACATGACGCTACTACCAAGAATGTATCGCACAAGAAATCAGAATCATTTTGTTGTCATCACAACATAAAGAACTTCAGAAAGAGGTTTGGTGGGAAATATTTACTCAACTGTGATCTGTTTTTTTTCTTACTGTGCAAAAACTTTCGCTCAGTGTACTAAGATACTCTTTTTGTTTTATCATTTATTTATACATAGTGAAATTGTTAGTGCGCAATATGTATTATTTATACCCTTTTGTTTTTCTTTACATTTTACTTGTATTACTGTAAGTAAAAATCTGCACTGAAACCACATAATTTCCCCATTGTGAGATAAACAAAAGTCTATCCTATCCTACAAGTCGCCATACCTCCCAATGACGTCACTATGGTGCAAGTGAAAAAAGCAGCATTAGTGAGGGTCTTCCTTGCCGGGTGCGGTGGCGCGCGCCTGTAATCCAAGCCACTGGGAGGCTGAGGTTGGAGGATCGTTTGAGCTCAGGAGTTCTGAGCTGCAGTGGACTATGTCGATCGGGTGTCCGCACTAAGTTCGGTACCGATATGGTGCTCCTGGGGGAGCTCGGGACTACCAGGTCGTCTAAGGAGGGGTGCACCGGCCCAGGTCGGTAACGGAGCAGGTCAAAACCCTCGTACCGCTCAGTAGTGGGATCGCGCCTGTGAATAGACACTGTAGTGCAGCCTGAGTAATACAGCGTGACACAATCTTTTATACATATTTACATCATACAACACGTATATTGACAATCTATAATGTATTTACATCACACTAATGCATTCATACATTTACTTTCCCTCACTAAACACTGCTTTTTGTCTGTCCTACACTGCCTCCTGTTGGAGGAAGTTGGCAACATAATACGCACATACAGATGAAGGGAACATGAGAGAAAGCTGAGTGACATACGAAATATAACATTTTCTGATGAAGGCTAAGAGGTAGCCCATCCATCCATTGTATACCGCTTGTCCCTTTCGGGGTCGCGGGGGGTGCTGGAGCCTATCTCAGCTGCACATGGGCGGAAGGCGGGGTACACCCTGGACAAGTCACCGCTTCATCGCAGGGCCAATACAGATAGACAGACAACATTCACACTCACATTCACACTTTGTTTGTGTAAATCATAAATAAAAACAGAATAGAATGATTTACAAATCCGTTCTGGGTGTTGATAAAATGGCGTTGGCTTTGCATAATAGAGTTTTAAAGGTATGAAGGTTTAAGTATGTCATGGATGATCAAAGATTTGTTTTTAATTTATGATGTATATGATAGGTTGATTGGCAACACTAAATTGGCCCTAGTGTGTGAATGTGAGTGTGATATCTGTGTTGGCCCTGCGATGAGGTGGCGACTTGTCCAGGGTGTACACCGCCTTCCGCCCGATTGTAGCTGAGATAGGCTCCAGCGCCCCCCGCGACCCCGAAGGGAATAAGCGGTAGAAAATGGATGGATGGATGGATGGATATTGCTACATTTATGTTAATGAGTTAGTGAAAGTGAACTTTTTTCAAACGTGCATTGGTCAATGAAACACCAATAAGTCCAAAACTTTAAGAATGTTTGATATGTGCTTATAAAGACTCTTATGTCAGTACTGATATGAATATGGTAAGATTAAATAATAAATAGAGCTCATATAAATATTTGATGTATCCATTTTCTACCGCTTATCCTTTATTTGTGGATTTCTTGCCATGCACATTATTTTCCACCTCATTGTATCATCTATTTTAGCACTATATAAATGTGTGCTCATACATCCTTGCGGTGTCAACATCGTCAATTTGCATTGTTTTTTTCATATCTTCTTGGTAATTGCAAAATAGTATTAAAACATTCTCTTAGCTCCTGAACAGTATGCAATGGTGTCATTTGCAAACAATAATAACAAAGTATTTTGGTGTGTTTTTCACTTACAGTACACACACAAACAACCACTGGAGTTTTAATTTCTCAAGCTAATACTAACTGCTTGTCAATCATCACAGCCATTTTAAGAGTCCTCACAGAACAACATCAATGCATGAGTCCACGGTTCACCAAATTACTGAAATATTTATTTGAACATAACATCTTTTGAGGCCATTCAATGTCATTTATGACATAAACTATCTTGGTCTCAGTACACTAAATTGGCCCTAGTGAGTGAATGTGAGTGTGAATGTTGTCTGTCTATCTGTGTTGGCCCTGTGATGAGGTGGCGACTTGTCCAGGGTGTACGCCACCTTCCGCCCCAATGCAGCTGAGATAGGCTCCAGCACCCCCCGCCATCCCAAAAGGGACAAGGGACACCCTAATCATCCATCCATCCATTTCTACCGCTTATTCAACCTCTTCTAATTTATTGACTGGTGTATTATGATTAAAATATATCCAAAGCAAGACAACATATCCTTATTTGAGCTACACATTTCCAGTTTATATATGAAATAGTGTAATAATCATATCAAGTTGGAAACAATCTCACACACGGGTTACCAGGATGTAAAGTTATGAGCACATTTTAATAAATCCACTTTGGTTCTCAATGGTGGCCAATGTTAAAAAAACTGAGTTACCTTTTTACTAGGTAACATGAAATGTAGCATTGCCATTTTGGAATGCAGTATAAATCATGGAGGAAAAGAAAACCTGCTGGTTAAATGTATCTATTCAGATGTCATTTATAATGTATATACAGTAAACTATTTTGGTCCCAGTATAGACCCCTGAGGAACACCTTACAGGCGTACACTATAACTAATAATGATGATGTGTGTTCTCTCAGCTTCACTAATTGTTTTCTGTTTGTCAAGCAAATGTCCACTCAGTTCAAAACCACCCTGTTAAACCTCTTCTAATTAGTTCATTTAAATATTATGTTTACAATATTATATCAAAAGCATGAGATTGTACTGATATCCTTATTTGAGCTACACATTTAATATTTTACAGTTGAAAGAGTTGAAAACATGTGTCATAAAGTTTTGATACAAACATTCTAAACAAATTGACTTTCGGACTGATGTTTGAAAAAAACTAAGTTGACTTGCACTAACTAAATAATATGAAATATAGAACTGTCATTTTAGAATATGCTCATCAGGAATTAAACGATCATTGAGGGGAAAAAACATGCTGGTTGAATTTATTCAGGTAGTCATCAGCTCATTAAAGAAGTGGGACCACGTGCACCAAGTTCCAAACATAACACTAGACATGATGTTCATTCACATGACCTTTGAACTTTGCCACATAGAATGAACTTAATGCCCCATAACACATTTAAACCTTCATACATTTTGGCTTCATCAGAAAATGTTGTATTTATTATTGCCAACTTCCTCCAGCAGGAGGCAGTGTAGGACAGACAAAAAACAGTGTTTAGTGAGGGAAAGTAAATGTATGAATGTATTAGTCCGATGTAAATACACTATAGATTGTCAACATAAGTGTTGTATGATGTAAATATGTATAAAAGATTGTGTCCCACTGTATTACTCAGGCTGCACTACAGTGTCTATTCACAGGCGCGATCCCACTACTGAGCGGTACGGGGGCTTTGACCTGCTCCGTTACCGACCTGGGCCGGTGCACCCCTCCTTAGACGACCTGGTAGTCCCGAGCTCCCCCAGGAGCACCATATCGGTACCGAACTTAGTGCGGACACCCGATCGACATAGTCCACTGCAGCTCAGAACTCCTGAGCTCAAACGATCCTCCAACCTCAGCCTCCCAGTGGCTTGGATTACAGGCGCGCGCCACCGCACCCGGCGAGGAAGACCCTCACTAATGCTGCTTTTTTTACTTGCACTTTAGTGACGTCACCGGGAGGTATGGGGACCTCTCGTGGTTATTTATTGATTGGTTGATTGATTGATTGATTGATTGATTGAAACGTTTATTAGTAGATTGCACAGTACAGTATATATTCCGTACAATTGACCAAATGGTAACACCCAAATAAGTTTTTCAACTTGTTTAAGTCGGGGTCCACGTAAATCAATTCACGGTAACCATAATTCAGTCCTGGCGTCAGAGTAAGCCGTGGCCGCCCTGGGCTGGAAGCTGTTTATTTTATTTATGTATTTATTTTATACAGTTCAGCAGGTAAAAATGATCAATAATCAAAACAAAGGCACGTAGGACTAAGACAATAAAACAAGTAAGTGACCTGTTAGTAAAAGTATAAATGAGAGACAAAGAAGTTAACAGAAACAAAATCTAATCAAATTTAATTTACCTGTAGTCTTGTCGGGTGGGACAAATTCGGAATGTATCCAATCACAGCTCTTAAATGGTGTACTTATGCGGGATAAGGAAGTCACCGCCACCTTTTTGGTAGTATTAAAATATATTTCCCCTTCACAGCAATATTGTACTTCAGAGAGAACAAAATGTACCTATACAGAAATGTTGGCTTATACTAGGGATGTCCGATAATGGCTTTTTGCCGATATCCGATATCCCAATATCATCCAACTATTTGATTACCGATACCGATATCAACCGATACATACAGTCGTGGAACTAACACATTATTATGCCTAATTTGGACAACCAGGTATGGTGAAGATAAGGTACTTTTAAAAAAAAGTAATAAAATAAAATAAGATGAATAAATTAAAAACATTTTCTTGAATAAAAAAGAAAGTAAAACAATATAAAAACAATTACATAGAAACTAATAATTAATGAAAATGGGTCAAATTAACTGTTAAAGATTAGTACTATTAGTGGACCAGCAGCACGCACAACCATGTGTGCTTACGGACTGTATCCCTTGCAGACTGTATTGATATACATTGATATATAATGTAGGAACCAGAATATTAATAACAGAAAGAAACAACCCTTTTGTGTGAATGAGTGGGGGAGGGAGGTTTTTTGGGTTGGTGCACTAATTGTAAGTGTATCTTGTGTTTTTTATGTTGATTTAATAAAAATAAAAAATAAAAAAACTTTTTTTTTTAAACGATACCGATAATTTAAAAAACCGATACAGATCATTTCCGATATTACATTTTAACGCATCTATCGGTCGGCCGATATTATTGGACATCTCTAGCTTATACCTCTATTTTTGAGAGTGTATATACACATAGCTAAGGTCCAAGGTAATCTTGGTAGTGTTAGAGTTAGTTTCAACTAAGCTTTCACATGTTAGTTATTTATGAAAACTATAATTAGTAAAGCATTAAATGTTCCTGGTTTAAAATTAGATTTTGTGAATACATACAATTCTGAAAAGCACAGAGCTTTTCAGACAACACCTTTAGAGGTTAACATAGCAGCTGGATAAAAAACATAATGCACGTCAACGGTGTTATTGAACTTACAGCGAGTCATTTACAGCAAAAACTAAATAGGACAAGAAAAGGGTCCCCGCATTTTGATAATGATGCAGACGGAAGTGAATACATTTTAGAAGACCACAAAATCACAGCAAAACAGTCAACATATTCATAACATCTGGTAAGATTCCACACCTAACATTTCCACTTTACACATCGAATTACATTACAGCCAGACCACTCATGTACACAATATTAAAAGGATGTGAAATATTCAAATTTCATAGTTTCTGAACTTCTGCAGCAGACTTGATGGTGAATCAGCAGCCCAGCGGAAACGGCGATGGCAGTAATCAGCTAGAGAATAAAGACAAAAGTTAGTATAAACAATTTAAATGTATGAACAGATCACTTGTGACAGGAGGCTTTGGTTACCCATTGTCAATTAAAAAATAGAAACTAAATGGTCATTTTTGTACTGTGCAGCATTAGCTCAATATTTATCAGTGATCCCTTCCAAATTGTACAAAGACCAAATCAAATGTTCCCATAAGAATTTAATCCATCCATCCATCCATCCCAGACACTCAAAAATATTACAACAAAAATGTCACGACTCACGACTTGGCATGACTGAGCTTGCGGTGTATTCCCAGGATGTTGAGATGGGAGGCAACGTACAGAATGAGGATGTAACGATGTGACATTTTTTTATATAGCGGTTATTGTGACCAACATTAGCACGGCTATCATTAATATCGCAGTATTGTTGAATGTGCACTAAAAGTACATATACAATAGGGGTGTGGGAAAAAAATCGATTCGAATTAAAATCACGATTCTCACGTTGTACTTATTCAGTATCAATTCTCATTTTTCGAAAATCGATTTTTATTTTTATTTTATTTTTTTAATTAATTAATTATTATTTTTTTCAATACCATAACAATGCGATCCAATTCCCAGCAACACTCAGAACAGCAATAAACAGAGCAATTGAGAGGAGATCCAAACACGACACAGAACAATCCAAAAGTAGTGAAACAAAAATGAATATTATCAACAACAGTATCAATATTATTAACAATTTCAGCATAGCAGTGATTAAAAATCCCTCATTGACATTATCATTAGACATTTATAAAAAAAAATTAAAAAAGAACAATAGTGTGACTGGCTTACACTTGCATCCCATCTCATAAGCTTGACGACACACTGTCCAATATTTTCACAAAGATAAAATAAGTCATATTTTTGGTTCATTTAATAGTTAAAACAAATTTACATTATTGCAATCAGTTGATAAAACATTGTCCTTTACAATTATAAAAGCTTTTTACAAAATGCTACTACTCTGCTTGCATGTCAGCAGACTGGGGTAGATCCTGCTGAAATCCTATGTATTGAATGAATAGACAATTGTTTTGAATCGGAAAAATATCGTTTTTGAATCGGAAAAATATCGTTTTTGAATCGAGAATCGCGTTGAATCGAAAAAATCGATTTATAATCGAATCATGACCCCAAGAATCAATATTGAATCGAATCGTGGGACACCCAAAGATTCGCAGCCCTAATATTTTGACCGAGTTTTTTTGTTTTTGAAAAAACTAAAATACATGGACACGCTCTTGGAAAGGCAACTATTTTGCAATTTCTGTGTTTCTTAAGCTTCACTGATGGCAATCTGGCATCCTACTTTGTTCAGCTGTCCGTGAATTCAACGTAAAAAACCTCCATCCTGTATTCTTCTGAGTAAAGAACGATCACTCCGTACTAAGAGGGCACCGCTTGTAAACTCAATGTACACAATTGATTATCTGTTGCTTTAAATTGGAGTATGTCACTTCTAAATGGGGAAAGACGTTAATGTCTCTTGTTTTGACCTGAGTTTATAAAAGTGCAGTTACCAGTCACATTTTTTTCCATAGTTTTAATTTAAAACGGTATTACTAACTGTCAAGAGTTTTACGGCGGTTATCATTAATACCATTTATTGTTACATTCTTATTGCAGAATAAAACCATTTAATGAGGCAGGTTGCACCAACTTGCATGACAGGAGTGGATCACAGGAGAGAGGAAAAGCTTACAAGCATAACTATGCAAAGCATAGAGAAGCTCAAAACACCAATTAACAGCAGCTACAGCTAACAAAAAAGAAGCCAACACTGGTTTAAGTGCACTCCTGATTGGTAAACAGGCACAGGTGTGTGTCCTGATGTCTAATCAGAAGCAGGTGGTGACTAAGCGCTCGGACCAGTTGTAAAATGTAAAAAGGCTAAACGGGAAGAGTCACTAACAAAATAAGAACATTTGGACAGAAAATATAGAAACCTAAGGAAAAGAAATACCCAAAACGTTCACACAGACCGTGACATAAAACATAATTTATCGAGAATTTTTTTATACTTTTACATGCAACAAACTATGTGAAATACATATAAATTACAAATAAAATAGGGTAAATGACCTTTAACATCACTGTTATTCTTTTACACAAGCATTACGCACACTGGCAGGTCTCACTCCCTGAACTGTGTGTTCCTTCAACCGTAACCCCTGCAACCTGCGATAAGGTTTGAGGTTTATTACTATTGTCATTATCCATATGTTACATACAGTGAGTGCACAAAATTAGGTTTGCGCATTTAGTGCAAAAACAACAAGTGCAAAGTGACAAGCCAATGGTGATATAACAGCACATATAATAATAAATACAATAAATAGGAATCAATCAATACAATTAGTATAAAAAACAATTGGAATAGTTTTTACTGTCCTGTAGTCTGGAGCATTAAGAGTTAATTAACTAGGAATCTTTACATTGATTGATTGATTGAAACTTTTATTTGTAGGTTGCACAGTGAAGTACATATTCCGTACAATTGACCACCAAATGGTAACACCCGAATACGTTTTTCAACTTGTTTAAGTCGGGGTCCACTTAAATTGATTCATGATACAGATACTGTATCATCATTATACAGTCATCACACAAGATAATTATCAGAGTGTATACATTGAATTATTTACATTATTTACAATCCGGGGTGTGGGATATAGACGGGGGGGGGGTTGGTTAGGTTTGGTTGGTATCAACACTTCAGTCATCAACAATTGCATCATCAGAGAAATGGACATTGGAACAGTGTAGGACTGACTTGGTAGGATATCTACAGCAAGTATTGGACACAGAGAGAGAGATCAGAAAGTATAAGAAAAAGTGTCTACATTTGATTATTTACATTTGATAATTTACAATCCGTAGAGGTATGATGTGGAAGGGAGGGTGTTAGTTTAGGGTTGTAGTTGCCTGGAGGTGTTCTTTTAGTGCGGTTTTGAAGGAGGATAGAGATGCCCTTTCTTTTATAACTGTTGGGAGTGCATTCCATATTGATGTGGCATAGAAAGAGAATGAGTTAAGACCTTTGTTAGATCGGAATCTGGGTTTAACGTGGTTAGTGGAACTCCCCCTGGTGTTGTGGTTATGGCGGTCATTTACGTTAAGGAAGTAGTTTGACATGTACTTCGGTATCAGGGAGGTGTAATTTTATAGACTAGTCCTCAGTGCAAGTTGTTTTACTCTGTCCTCCACCCTGAGCCAGCCCACTTTGGAGAAGTGGGTAGGAGTGAGGTGTGATCTGGGGTGGAGGTTAAGAAGTAATCTAACTAGCTTGTTCTGCGAAGTTTGGAGTTTAGATTTGAGGGTTTTGGAGGTGCTAGGGTACCAGGAGGTGCATGCGTAATCGAAAAAGGGTTGGACGAGAGTTCCCGCTAGAATCTTCATGGTGCTTTTGTTGACCAGAGAGGAGATTCTATAGAGAAATCTCGTTCGTTGGTTGACCTTTTTGATTATGATCCTATTTGTTATGATCCGCTGCCCGGATCATATTTTTTGTTTACGTTTTCAAGATACTTGTGTTTTTGGTTAGTTTTGGACTCCTTGAGTGCCTGTTTTGTACACCTGAGTTTGTTGCCATGGCTGCTTATTATTTTCACCTGCCGCGTTTGTTTCCCGACACGCACCTGTTTGTCATCACTGACATTATTATTTAAGCCTGTCCTCCCTGTCATTCGTTCTTGCTTCGTAGTTTGTTTTCATGCAACAGTTGACGACTTTTGTTCTGGCTCGGTACCTGTTAGCTTCCACGCTAATCTTCCTTAGTTTTTACCTTCTAGCTCCCATGCTAGCTCTTTTAGTTTTTGCCTTATGTGCTATGAGCACCCTTTTCTTTGTTCCAGTATAATTTATTCCGGTAAATAAATCATTTATTTTACCTTCACGCTGTGTCCGAAGTCCGTTGCATCCTGGGAGAACGAAACCCCGCATCACAATGCGCCCCGGTCGTCACACTATTGTAACAGACGCTACACGTTTTTTTGTAAGTCAATAGTATTTCTCACCTTCTAAGGTATGGCATTTGCAAATTCTTAAAAAAAAAAAAGAAAAAGCACAGGCTGTATGAAAATCTATTCGCTCAATCCTCAGAGTTACGCAGTAACGCAGTGCACTTGAACGCCTCTTAGATTACAGTAAAGGGCCAAGAAACACACTGCTGGACTGATCTTGCTCTGACACAAAGAAAGGAGACAGACAGAGTTTTTCATATTTCTGTGTGTGTTCAATGAACAAAATAAACCACGCACACACATAATAAAGATACTTAAACAAATCGTTCTATAGTGTCCCAAATCTAAAAGAACCACCATCCATTGTTCAAAGACATTGAGTTAACATCGCATAGGATTTTTTGTTTGGGTACTCGATTCCGCGTAATGAACGTGTGCACTGGACTAGTTTGTTTAACTGCAATGTTTGGCCGTATGATAACTGTGTGAGATGGCATATGAAAACCAAAACATACGAAAAGTGGGCTTACGAAAATCGAGGCACCACTGTATAATTTAGCATTACATCCGTAAGGGACAAACGGTAGAAAATGGATGTATGGATGGATCATTATCACACATAACATGCTGTAAAAGAGGTGGAATGGTTATTACTTGATAGCATTGCTTCACACATCTTTGGTGCTTCCTGCTCACAATGAAGGTCATCTTCATGAGTTGTCATTTGTGTTTCTACCTTGGCAGCCTCCAACATTGGTTCTTCTTTTTTTCTCATAGCCCAGTGCATTGACTGCAAACATCAAATATAACCATTTCATATCATACAATGAAGTTGAATTCTCCTATTTTCAATGGAATTGAAGTAAAACATTACGCACAGTCTTAACAGAGTCATTTAGAGCTTGCCAGTCATGGAATGGGATAGCAACTCCGCTTCTTTTCCAAAAATCATAGTTTGTTCTTTTGGCATCATTGCATAAAACCTCTTTGGCTTCCTGCAGCTTTTGAAATTCAGCCACTGGTCACAAAGACAATAAAGACATCTAGTATAACAATAAGGGCAGACATTGTTATGTGCATCAGCTTCACGTTGTCCAATAAAGCATTCACTTCACATACTGCATTTACACTAACGCAAGTTTCAAATCACACATCTGGAAACACAGAAGTCCAATAAAATAAATCTATAACTGGTATGTTAATAACTATTTCACAAACAAGCCACTGCGGTCTAACAAAAGTACCTGCTTTGGGGTTGTCTAGGTGTTTGTCTGGGTGGCATGCCAAGGCTCTGATTTTGTATTCATTGAGAATTTGGCCAGTCTGTAAGAAAAAAAAGCATTACAATATTGTTAATGGTATGAACTGAATGTAAGAATATTCCTCTAACTATCCATCTATTTTCTACCGCTTGTCCCTGGACTATGCGAAAACCCAAATGACAGTTCTTCCTAATTCAGTCCCTCAAGGATTTTGTCGCCCACTCTCACAGACTCGGGTCTGTCTGTGAGGAAGTCAAGCAGCCAGTTGCATTGGGGGGTACTGAATCCAAGGGGGGCCAGTTTGCTCACCAAGTGCTGCGGGATGATGGTGTTGAACGCCGAGCTGAAGTCCAGAAACAACATCCGCACGTGTGTGTCATTTCCTTCCAGATGTTCTAAGCTCAGGTGGAGTGCAGAGGAGATGGCGTCCTCTGTGGAGCGGTTAGGGCGATAAGCAAACGGGTACGGGTCACATGTGGGGGGAAGTCTGGAGACAATGTATTCCTTTACCAGCCTCTCGAAGCACTTCATTATGATGGGGGCGAGTGCCACGGGGCGATAATCATTGAGGGAGGAGATTGTGGGTTTTTTAGGCACTGGAATGATTGTGGCCGTCTTAAAACATAATGGTACCACAGCCTGCGTCAGCGAGGTGTTGAAGATGTCTGTGAGAATCCCAGCCAGCTGGTCTGCACATCCCTTAAGCACCCTGTCCGGAATGTCATCAGGTCCCTCAGGTCCCACTGCTTTCCGGGGGTTCACTCTCCTCAGGGTTTTCCGGACATCCGCTGTGTCCAGGTTGAGCGGCTGCTCTTCTTTATAAATAAAGTTGATTTGATTTGATTTGATTCAGGGCGAGGGATGGATTTCCTCGCCGGAGTGGTGTTAAGTGCTTCAAACCTTGCAAAGTGGTTGTTTAGGTCGTTAAGGAAGCTGATGCTGTTGTCACAGGGACGGGGGGCAGGTTTATAGTCTGTGATGACATATATGCCATACTTCTAAGGTGGAACCAAGTGACGAAATCTATGATTATTAAGTTGAAAAGTATGACATTTGTTAAAATGCTAACATAAAACATTAGCGTTCTAATGTTAACATGCCAACATTAATATGGTAACAAACAACTAGCATACTTCTAAGACGGCACCGAATAACAAAATCCATGAATATTAAATAAAAAATATGAAATTAGGTAAAAATCAGATGCTAGCATAAAGTGCTAGTATGCTAATGTTAGCATGCTAACATTGTAGAACTATGAATACGTGCATTCATTCGAATGGAAATTCCCTGGAATTTGGGGAACTTCGAGAAAATCGTTAGCTTCTGAAAATATTAACTCTAGCACAATTGTTCTAGATTATATGAATGGCTTGGTGTTGGAATTTTTCGAATCGGTTGAAAAATGTTGACGTACTAACAGTTTGAATTGAGAATGGGTATTCCTGGAATTTTGGGAAAACCGTGAATTTTTAGGAAATATTAAATCGCTATTTTTGTTGTCCTGGTTATGTGAAATGTTTTGATGGTGGAATGGTTGGAATTGGTTGAAAAATGTGGACTGTGAAAACCTTCCAGCAAAAGTTAAAATAGGACTATGGAAAACTTTGAAAATGTTTTCTTTGGAACCTGGAAATTTGCTAGTTTCAATTACCAGAAAGCGTGGGTTTGAATTGGTTGAAAAATTTGGAAATTGCAGAAGGTTAAAACAAAATTGCCCGTTTATTTTCAATGGGAAAAATGTACCTGAAAACTGGGCATTCTAGGAAATCTGGGAATTTAAAAAAAAAATGTTGACAAAGTCCCAACGATTCCTGAATAGGCTGACCATCTTGAAGTTGGAATGGTGTGAATCAGATGAACAGGTATGAAGTTATGCTGAGCCAAAAAGTGGCGGAATAACAATAATAATAAAAACTAGATGAGGCACTTCCTGAAATAATTGCGTGTGAATGCTCCGATGCTGAAGTTGAACTGAAATGCTGATAAAATTTAGTATGACTGTAAGAATAGTTTGAATGTTGAAGAGTTTGAATTTCCAGGAAAAACGGATTTTGGTTTGGAACTTGAGAAAGTGTTAATTGGTAAGTTGAATGTGTTGATGTTGGAATGGTTTGAATAGGTTGAAAAATGTGCGAATTGTGGAAGTTTAAAAAATGGACAATTCATTTTGAATGGGGAAAATATCCCGGAAAACTGGGAATTCTTAGAAATCCGTGAATTTTTTGAAATTGTTGAACATTTTTGAACAGGCTGAATATTTTGAAGTTGGAACGATTTGAATCGGATGAAAAATGTGGGAGTTGTGGAACTTTGAAAAATGTCCCATTCATTTCAATGGGAATTTCATGGAAACTTGGGAATTTCGGAAAAAGTGGGAATTTTTTGAAAAATGTTAAAAGACTTACATGTTCTGAATGAGTTGGAACGGTTGGTGTTGGAACTTTTCAAAACAGTCGAGAAATGTTGAAACAGTAACATTTTTAATTCAGAAATGGTATTATGAAATTCCTGGAATTTCTGGAATACCGGGAATTTTTCGAGTTAAAAAAACGAATTATTTTTTTGTCTTGATTAAGAGGAATGTTTGGACGGTGGAACGGTTGAAGTGGGTTGAAAAATGTGGACGGAGTAGTCGCCAAAAAAAAGGGTCAATAAAGGGTTTGGAAAACGGGAATTCTGGGAATTCCTGGAATTGTTTTGAACTTGTAAAAATGATAGTTCTAAGGTCCAGGATGAGTGGAATATGTTGAAGATGGAATGGTTTGAATCGGTTGAAAAATGTGGAAATGGTCCGGAAAACCTGGAATTCTGGGAAATCTGGGAATTTTTGGAATTTGTCAAGGGAAAGCCTGCGATTCCGGTTTGAATCGGGCGAAAAATGTGGTAGGTAAAGCGCGCCAAAATCTGGAGAAGAATAATAATAAGTTGAATAAATAGATGAATTTTGGTGTAGAAAACCATATGAATGCTTTGGAGCATTCCACACAATAATAATAAAGAATTGATGCAAGAATAGTGTAGAATCTTATATGTGTTCACACAATTAGGGTATTCTTTTTCACATTCTACAAACTATACAAACCTATTACACATTGTTATACACTTGTTCTAACTATAATAAAGTGGTAAACTGGCTACAGGCACACAGGATAACTAACTCTTGAGACAAGGACAATTAAGGGGCTGGTATGGATTAAATACATTTAGCTTCTTCTTACTCCTTTTCGGACACACTGAACTGTGCAACTGCTAACAATAACTCAGGTACATCGTACCCTTAATATTAAACTATCACCGTGCATTCTATATTTACTGTTGACTTCTATACAATTTCATCTTCGCATTAGTTTCTTTTAGATAAAAACATTCTCGGGCAACTTACCGATGACAATTCATTGCATCCCAATAGGCCGTAATAATCTTCCAAATCTTCAGGTTTGCAGTTCAAAAGAGCCTCCATTTAACACATGAGATATTCCTTCTACTTGAACTGTGTGCAACGATGGATGACAGTTAACCGTCTCACTTGTTGCTGCCCCCTGGCCACAAAGCTCACGACTCGGGAATATTCTAGAATGTAGAATTATTACTTTCCTTAACGGAGAGAACTTCAATCTGCCTAATACTAACAGCCAAAGGGTACATGAGCTGTATTTTTACATGTGACGTGTGATGCATTCAAGTGACAGACTCCGCCCCAGCGTGACGTCACAAAACTTAAAGGGACATTCGGGTAAATAACAAACTAAAAAAATGGAACGTCTATGTGTGCATTTGTGCTGATAAAAATGAGATAACATTTGGGACATAACATTTAACTACCATTGCAAAAACACACATTTTCCGACAGTACTCAAATGCTGCAATTATTTGTTATGGTTTCATGTCGCTGACGTAGGAAGCAAGGGGCGTTCCTGGCTCCACCACTGGAGGAGAGCACGTCACGTGATTTATGCAAATGAGCCAGCTGTAGGAGAGGAAGGACCCGCTCAGCGGCTCTGCGGGCTGAAGATGGCGGACGAAGAGAACAGTCTTGGAATGGCCTGCTCGGGCGCATCTCGTGTGGAAGAGCCTGCCGCCAAGAAGTCGAAAATTATCCCGGCGACCAACTGTGGCGTCAAAGCTACCGAAGCTAGTCAATTCGAATGTGTACCGGGAGCCACGGAGACCTGGGAGTCGGCGCAGAATTGCGCGCAGCCTGCGGAGAGGGAACCGAAGCCGGCGATGGCGGTCGAGCAGGCCCCGGGAGAGCTATGCGAAGACAACAATGGCATGGGACTTTTCCACTTCAAGCCCACCGTGACACCACACGACACAGCCATGCTCGGGACATTCGAGGAAAGTGCCGGTAGGAAAGCAGGCGGACTTTTAAAAACATTTACGCGCCTTTCGTTAGCTTGCGCACGTTTTACCAAAATGAGGACGTAATAGTTTTTAACCAGAAGTCGGTAATAACTTTGAGAGCCGCAACGCTCAACTGCATGTGGTAATATAGTCGCCTGTTGCAGGCAACGAGTACAGGAAAGGCGTTTTTCATGAATGGACATGTTCCCGCGGGACACAAACTCTGATAGCAACTTAGCATTTGTTAGCCGGCGTGACTTAAGTCCTCACACCACTTCTACTAGCATTTAGGTGAAGTTTATAGTCATGTTTTAGCTTTAAAGCTGTAGTTTGTGTGCTGCTTCTTCCGCTCAGGTATTCTTGGGTGTGTCGATCTCCCCTCGAATGGTTTGGCTGTCACACCTGAGCACATCACCGAGGAGGATGACAGATCTTCTCACGCCAGCTCCAGTGACTGGACACCGCAACCACAGATAGGTGCCCGGGCTTAATTTCAGCAGTAGTTTTAGAGCTGGGTGATATACTCATATCCCAATATATTTAGGGTGAATATCAATATGTTTGATTTATATCCCGGTATTTTTCGACAGTGAGTTGACAAAGTCAAAGCCAAATATGTGTATCAAGTTGTTTTATTAAAACAAATACTGTATTTTCCGGACTATAAGATGCTACTTTTGTTCCTACTCTTTGAACCCTGCGGCTTATAAAATGGTGCGATGTTTCTTCGCTAATGTTTTGTATTCAAACAATGGTTTTCATAAAACACAGACCGAGACACTGACAAGGTGTGTTATTGTTTGTGCTATGGCAACAATCTTTGGATGAGTTTGCTCACTGCAGGTGCTGTGGGTTGGACATCTACTTTATTTCCTTCTGTTTAGTGACTTGAACCGGAAGTAAAAGAGCCAATTCCGTCCTCTAGTTGGCCATAGCGTTGCTACTCATATGGTTTCTTCATTCGGTATCGCTCGGTTGGTAGAGCGGCGGTGCCAGCAACTTGAGGGTTGCAGGTTCGATCCCCGCTTCCGCCATCCTCGTCACTGCCGTTGTGTCCTTGGGCAAGACACTTTACCCACCTGCTCCCAGTGCCACCCACACTGGTTTAAATGTAACTTAGATATTGGGTTTCACTATGTAAAGCGCTTTGAGTCACTTGAGAAAAAGCGCTATATAAATGTAATTCACTTCACTTCATCACCCCAAGCAACGTTTGTAAGTTTTACAATACAACCAAAACAGTTCATACTTACTAAACCTTCACATGTTTGATAGTGTTTTCATGCATATTTTTACATGCTAAGGTAATGTAATCAAACTAGCAACATTAGCTAATATGCTAACAAGATTACTAGTGTCTGTGTTAGTTTTAACTTACCATTCTTTTTGTATTGTTTCAGTTTCACAAATTCCTTAGTAAATTCACCAAAACATCCCCGTGGAGTTATTCAGCAGTCTGTTTAGCTGATTAGAGAGCTAGCTTCCACAGCTAGTCGGTCTATGACAGACCTGGGCAATTATTTTGACTCGGGGGGCCAAATTTTGAGGAAAAAAATGTGTCTGGGGACCGCTATATCTATCTTTAGGAACACTAATAGAAAACCTCACAATAATGTCTGAATGCTAAAAAAGTTATGACAGACCACCTTAAAAAATACGGAATGGAATTTTACTTTTTTTTTTACTGAATGAGACACCAAGAATGTACATGAAAATAAAGAATGTTGGATTTACAATATTAACTATGAAAGATAAAACACTGAATATTGACGACCTATGAACGTCACACCCCCACTCGATCGACATATTTTACAATGAAGCGAAACGCAACAAAACAGCAAAATATGAACACGAAGGGTAAAACAAAACACCACCTACAATCTGATACATCTGATAATATCACTAAGCTTTAGAACTTTGTTGTAAAAATCTCTTTCCGCGTCTGTCCCTGACACCCATATTTTCAGGCTCGCTCTGGAAACACTGTGGACTCTCCCCAGCCACACTGCTTGCTGCCTCGTCTCAGCTGCTGTGACTTAGATTACCATAGTAACTAGGGTATCATGCAAAAGCGCAGATTCCAACCATTGAAATATTTTGTATAGTTCAAGACTTACGGTAATTTGAAAACATCACTGCACATCATAATGGCAGCTACAGTTTCCATCTTAAAGATCTAAAAAAATTATTTGGGGATGTCCGGCGGGCCAGATTGAAAAGTTTAACGGGCTGCATGTGGCCCCCGGGCCTTAATTTGCCCAGGTCTGGTCTATGACGATGACTTCTGTTATGTTTGATCAAGCGTTTTACTGCCGTGTTACAGGCACCGTATGGAAACAATTAAGGTATGTAAATAAATATTTACAAAATCTTCCTCTGTAAACGACTAATTTCACCTTGTATATCTCTCCTGCTTATTGTCCAGTACAGCTAATATATGGAAAAACATGTTTTTCTTTTAAAATTTAGTGGGTATGGCCTATATGCCGGTGAGCTCTATGGTCCGGAAAATACTGTACTTAACAACATTAGTAGTTTAAAGTTTCATGTGTGGATGTACATAAATAATCAGTGCTGTCAAGCAATTTGAAAAAAATGAGCGATTAATTATGATCTTTAATTAATTAATCTAATTCATCTCTTTTAATTTCACCTTTTTAAGATTCTTCAACTTGAGATCATTTAATTTGTTTTACATTAATATTAATATAGGTATTTCAACACAAAATAAGTTTTATAAACTTACTAAAATAAAACCTTGGTTCTACTTAAAGTGCTATGGTTGATGCTTTAAAAACAGTATGAACATTTTTCTGAGCTATAAGTATTGAATGTTGAACTTGTTGCTTTTCATCTGCTTTATATAAGCTCATCAATACCAGGGAAGATGATATGAAAATTTCATATCACAGTTATTGCAACCAAAATTACCAAGGTTGTCATTATCATGATATTGTTGAATGCGCTCAAGAAGTACTTGCACATACACACTAAAATCGTTTTTTTTTCATAACTAAAATAAATAGACCTACCGGTACTTAAAACTGCAGCTATCGAATATTTTAGTAATCGAGTATTCTATCGAATATCCCGATCGAGTAATCAAATAAATCCTATTTTTGCTTAATTAAGGTTTAGTTGTACATGTTAAGATGTGCCCTCAATTTTTGCGTATATATAATATAATAGTAAAGTAAAGCGGTAAACAAATGGTGTGGCACCCAAAATTATCCTCTCCTCTATCCTCAATCACAGGTGTGTGCTCTTTTTAAATGCCAACTATGTAGACACCCACTTGTGCACATGCCCACCTATACCCATATGACCTACTACCACTCCAACCTAGAGACACACCCACACACACATTGCTCCTGAAGCCCCTTACTTGTCTCCTACAAACGCAGTTACCCTTAATACCGTTTGTTACATCCCTAATCACAATGCTTGCATATGTTGCCAATAGTGGTTTAAGAGAACACATTTAAAAAAATAAATGTTTATATTTGTCACAATTCCATGTTAAACTTTTGATAACAGATCAGAGAATGTTTGGCTTTGGTTGGCTTGCTCTACTGTCAAATCACTTATGTCTCACACATGTCCATTAATGTGCAACATTATATAACAAAAACACATTAAGTTATGTACTTCCAAGTACAATATTTAAACCTATACAAATAAACACTTCTGATATGTCTTCAAGTTTAGTATGAACATTTTAGTGTATTGGTCAGATACAATGTATCCTATTCACACTTTCTAAAGTTTCCTGACATACCATCTATGTGGCGCTAGTGTTGTTGCTCTCGGTCAGGCACAAGAAGAGAGTGAGGCAACTCGCAAACATACAGAGACAGTAACGCTAGAGATTAAAATTTTTATTTCGGCGATTAAAAAATGTAATGTGATTAATATGACTGTAATCAATGCGATAATTTTACACCCCTAAAATATTCAATAAAAATAGCCTCTAAAATATCTGTTTTTGTAACAGAAAGAAAAGAAAAGTAAAATATAATCCTCTATCAATAAACATTTAGCAATGCTCAAATCATCTGCGATTAACAAAAACACAAGAGAACAAAATATTTAAGTGCCTGGTTTAATAGGACGTTTTAAAACATCAGCAGCCACTTAAAAAATATTTGCCTTTTAACAGTAATTTTTTAGGTAAACATTTTTAGAAAACATAAGCATGTCTTGTTCCCTCAAAGATATTAGCCAGGAACACCAACCAGTCAACTGCTTCAACAATTCTCTGAGAAGGTGACAATATTGCCATTCCAGCTTAACACCCTTTTAGATTGTTAACATTTGTGGCAGTGATTCTCATGCAAAGTATTGCGATGGGTAACCTTGTATACCGAGTCAAATATTTTAACAATATGAATAATGTTTTTTTTTTAAATTATTGTTATTTCTATCCTGCTTTAAAATATAGTTGTATCACCCAGCCCTGAATACCTTGCATTTTTTTGCCCCCATTACATGTTTTTGGGGTAATGCTGAGATGTTGTGTTCTTGAACAGGCTCCTACAGTTTCATCCAGCAACACATCAGAGAGACAGATCCAAGGACCATTTTAAGGGAGTTGCTGCCTGAGACTGTACTGCCACCAGATTTAGATGACATGACGCTGTGGCAGATCATCATCAACATTTCAGAACCTCCCAAAAGAAAGAAGCGAAAAGACATCAACACATTGGAAGATGTGGTCCGGTTACTCCATGAAAGCAAAAAGATCCTGGTGCTGACCGGTGCTGGGGTGTGTGTCATGCAATGTATTCGTACCTGATTATTGACCATGTGTATTGTCCTAAAGTATGTTATGGCCACACGAAGGTTTGCGCTATATAGATATGAGATATAAATGATATAAATTTGGCTAACGAAAGAGCTTTTAATACTATCGTCATATTGTGATAATGCATGCTGACACATTGTAGCTAGGACCTGCAAATTTGACAGTAACAAGTGAACAAATGCGTCCTCAAAGCAATGTAGCATTCTAGCTAATGTCCCCTCAGCACTACAAAGCAACT
The DNA here is from genome assembly GCF_033978685.3 of Nerophis lumbriciformis. Classification (NCBI taxonomy): domain Eukaryota; kingdom Metazoa; phylum Chordata; class Actinopteri; order Syngnathiformes; family Syngnathidae; genus Nerophis; species Nerophis lumbriciformis. The sequence continues at coordinate 37,339,791 of NC_084549.2, read as the reverse complement.
TCCCAGTCACCAATCCTTGCTTTAATGGCGGCAAATAAACTGTGTTTATTACGGCTATTATTATCACTGGAGGACAAGGAGTAGCTTAACTTTACACTACACGCTGTAGGAAGATATGCTAACCGTTTACAGCTAAGTTAGAGCTCTTGAATGTAATCAAAAGTAGGCGGATTGATACAAATATTGACTTTAATGATACCAAGTATCATACTTGGTACTACAGTGGTTAGATCGATACTTTTACTATAGAAAAAAGTATTTTGACGTTATTGTTAACAAATTCAGGAAATAAGGCCTCGGACAGAAGAGGGCTTTAGGGCAAAGACCGAACAATTAAATTAGAACGAATAGTTGGAAACAATTTTAACATTTAATTGATATTGTTACACTGTCATTCAGTGTTTTTGTCTTATTATAATTTTGATCAAATATTTCATCTTTGAATGGTCTAGAAAATGTGAAGTATGAGTATCAGCATTGGTATGACCAATACTTCTTCTGTAACTACTTGGTATTGGATTGATACCCACATTTGTAGTATTGCCCAAATCTGATGTAAAGTATCCAAACAACAGAAGAATAAGTGCTTATTACATTTTAACTGAAGTGTAGATGGAACCATGTTACAACAGAGAGTAACCAGATACTAACAGTAAATTAGCAAGTAGATTAGTAATGGCTTTGAGGAAATGACACAGTGTGTTACTGCATCCGTCAGCAACTAAATTAGGAGCCTGTGTAACCTGTTTTGAAATGGTTCCATTATCATTTGCATACCAAATAATATATTGTGATATATATCATTATCGCAAAAGGCTGCAATTTATATTGTGACATAGATTTTAGGCTATATCGTTATCCATATTAAGGCTCTGTCCCCACAAACAGATACTTTCATGGACGCATCCTTTGAAATCAGATTTCTGTCCACATGAAAAATGCATTCACAGGCTGTTGTACCCATTTTGTGGAAATATTACACCTATGTTCATCAATATAGAAAAATATCACAGGTCAAGGGAAAACCACAATTTTGGGGACGGGACACATTTCCAGAAAGCTAAGAACCGGGGGGCCAAACTTTTCCCTTCAATATTAGTCTTATTTTGTATATTCCGGAGAACCAGCGTCCTCTATAATAGACATTTGATTTGTGTCTATTAATTTTGTCAGATTTACAAGAGCGCTTTGCTGTTTTTAAGGACATTCTGCAAAAATCTACTCAAAGACCATCTATATGACAACACTCTAGTGTAGTGTTTTTGAGAAACTGCTTTTTAGTACAAAAATCCCCATTTGCGAGTGGACAGACCAAAATGCACAGAAACACATTTTTTAATGTTCATGTGGACGTGGCTTAAATTAAACTCCTCTATTCTTTCAGGTGTCAGTATCATGTGGAATACCAGACTTTCGCTCCAGAGATGGAATTTATGCCCGACTTGCTGTCGATTTTCCCGATCTTCCAGACCCCCAAGCTATGTTTGACATTGAATACTTCCAAAGAGACCCGCGGCCATTTTTCAAGTTTGCTAAGGTTTGCTGAATGTATGTTTATTCTTGTAAAGCTAGTGTAGGTGTAACACTGCTTATGTCAATTTTTCTGCTAAGTGCTCAATGCATCGTCTTTGCCACAGGAGATCTACCCAGGTCAGTTTCAGCCTTCACCCTGTCACAAATTCATATACATGATGGACAAGCAGGGCAAGTTGCTGCGCAACTACACACAGAATATTGATACGTTAGAACAAGTGGCTGGAGTTCAGCGAATCATCCAGTGTCATGGTAAGTGACAACCCTAACTCATCAACAATCTTTTTTTGGGAGGCGGGGGATCTTCATTATGTCAAAATGTAATCAGAAATTACTTTCAGGGTCATTTGCAACTGCTTCCTGCCTCATCTGTAAATACCAAGTGGATTGTGAAGTTGTAAGGGAAGACATCTTTAATCAGGTATGTGTATAAGCATTTGGTAAAATATCAATAAGATTGTAACATTTAGCACTGGGTTTTAAGTTTAAATTTAAACCCGTAACCACACGGTGACTTAGAATGCAACTTCTGTTATATTTTCAAAGTTCTTGCCATCATGTAATTTCTTTGGGTGCAGCAGTCACATAGATCCTATCACCTAGTATTGGTCATTTGTCACCCCAAAGCACCAATGCATTTGATAGGCTTGCTTGTTTTGCTGTTTAAAAAAATTAAGTGTGTGTGCGCATGTCACTCGGTTCCATAATGGCACCGGTGAGGAAATAAACATTACTAACAAGACGGAAAAAAGAAGTAGCAATCGGTTCTTCATGGTGCCAAAAGAATCCAGACTCCGCCATCTGCAATATGTGCTTGACAGTGATACAGTATTATGAAAGTAATGTCTTATTGTTTCTACCGCTTGCCCTCATAATTATGACAAAATAAAATAATTGGAAATGGCACAACATGTTGCTGCCAAATTTGTTTTTGTAATCGATTTGCTTTCTTACTACTCATAGAGAAGTTGTCTATTTAATGCCAAAATTGTTCTTTGATTGCCATGAGAAACCTATGTTTAATGTATCATAACATTTGTTAAAATAAAGCCAATTAATGGCATTTTTTTGTGGTCAAGTTTACATTTTGAGATGTATCAAAATAAATGTTGGTACTGGTATCAAAATACATGTTGGTACTGGTACCAAAATACATTTTGGTACCAGGACCACACTACACCAGATATAAAGACGGAAAATAAGAAACGTCAAAATTAATTTTTGCATTTGATACGCTCAATTTACCCAAAAGTAGTTTTAGGTGAATTTGTGTTTGTAGGTTAACAAGACTACACTACAATATAAGTTGAAGTTACACTAGTTTTTTTTGTTGTTTTTTGACTTATACATTACTACAAAGCTGGATAACCGCTATAGAAAAAAATAAGATATCCTGGATTACTTAAACTTAAGTTGTAATACAGTCATCTGTCTTCTATGTTTGTTTACTGTAGATGCAAGCCCAAGTCCACGTAAAACTACTTACAGGTAAACTCTGGGCATTACATACATTTGCAAAATTAGATTTATACACTTATCGATCTTCTTCAAATTGGATGTAATTGATGGGACTAAGGTCTAATTAAAAAATAGTAAACTTTATTCATTTTTTGATTTATTCGAGTTATTAATGATGAATCATTTCTATCAGCAATACCATGCTTATGTGTTAGTCTTCAAAAGTGTCCAAAAACACCAGAAATAAGTTTTTTATTTTTTAAACAGAACCTACAATGCATCCAAAAAGTTGTCACAGCGCTTCAGTTTTTCTAAATTTTGTTATGCTACAACTGTATTTCAAAATACAAAAAAAAATGTTTTGTCCTCAAAATCCTGAAGACAATACCCCATAATGACAATGTGAAAAGTTTTTAAAATTCATCCATCCATTTTCTACCGCTTGTACCTTGTGTGCTGGAGCCTATCTCAGCTGCATTCGGGCGGAAGGTGCGGTACACTCTGGACAACTCACCACCTCATCGCAGGGCCAACACAGATAGACAGACAACATTCACACACTAGGTCAATTTTAATGATATATTAAAACAAAAACAATTTCAAAAGTTTCCGCAGGCATTAAAAATCAATAAATGGATTTAGCAAAAATGAAGGCCTTAAATTGTATTAGAAAACATTCAATTTGGATGTCCACAGGCATTAAAAAGTTTCATACAATTGTAGGCCCGGACCATCAATAGGTCAAGTAATGTCACGATAAATGAAAATAAACTTAATAACTTTTCCGTCACCAATAAATTGTTAGGTCTGTGTTTTTTTCTTCGGATGTTTTCAAACTGGATACAAGAGGTCTCACTCTGCATTGCTCTCAGCACCTGAGCGCGTTTATTCAACAGGAGAATTACATGAACGGAGTGAGCCTCTGTCAGTCATCCGGAATCTTTGTTTTGGTACGCACAGGTGGGAACTACCGTATTTTTCGGAGTATAAGTCGCTCCGGAGTATAAGTCGCACCGGCCGAAAATGCACAATAAAGAAGGAAAAAAACATAAGTCGGGCTGGAGTATATGTCGCATTTTTGGGGGAAATGTATTTGATAAAACCCAACACCAAGAATAGACATTTGGCTGAATAAGTGTACGTTATATGACGCATAAATAACCAACTGAGAACGTGCCTGGTATGTTAACGTAACATATTATGGTAAGAGTCATTCAAATAACTATAACATATAGAACATGCTATACGTTTACCAAACAATCTGTCACTCCTAATCGCTAAATCCCATGAAATCTTATACGTCTAGTCTCTTACGTGAATGAGCTAAATAATATTATTTGATATTTTACGGTAATGTGTTAATAATTTCACACATAAGTCGCTCCTGAGTATAAGTCGCACCCCCGGCCAAACTATGAATAAAACTGCGACTTATAGTCCGAAAAATACGGTACTTGCAAATACTCTTTCAAACGTTTTCCTGTGTGTAAGAGTGGTTGTATTAAACAATGGTATCCAAAGCAACACTCACTTTAATGTTGGAGCTAAAACTAATAATTTTAATACAACGCTCACTTTTAATGTGCACATTGCTTTAAAACCGTTTGAGAAGACGTTCGTGAAGGTGGGCCCCGCCAATCCAAATTATGTTTTAACAAGCTGACCAATCATACCTCTTTTTTCTCCTGACTTTATTTTAACAACAATATCCATCCATCCATCTTCTTCCGCTTATCCGAGGTTGGGTCGCGGGGGCAGCAGCCTAAGCAAGGAAACCCAGACTTTCCTCTCCCCAGCCACTTCCTCCAGCTCTTCTTGGGGGATCCCGAGGCGTTCCCAGGCCAGCCGGGAGACATAGTCTTTCTAACGTGTCCTGGGTCTTCCCCGTGGCCTCCTACCGGTCGGACGTGCCCTAAACACCTCCCTAGGGAGGCGTTCGGGTGGCATCCTGACCAGATGCCCGAACCACCTCATCTGGCTCCTCTCGATGTGCAGGAGCAGTGGCTTTATTTTGAGCTCCTCCTGGATGACAGAGCTTCTCACCCTATCTCTAAGGGAGAGAGTTCCGCCACCCGGCGGAGGACACTCATTTCGGCCGCTTGTACCCGTGATCTTGTCCTTTCGGTCATAACCCAAAGCTCATGACCATAGGTGAGCATGGGAACGTAGATCGACCGGTAAATTGAGAGCTTTGCCTTGCGGCTCAGCTCCTTCTTCACCACAACGGATCGATACAGCTGAAGATCCTGGCCAGATGAAGCCATCAGGACCACATCATCTGCAAAAAGCAGACACCTAATCCTGCAGCCACCAAACCGGATCCCCTAAACGCCCTGACTCCGCCTAGAAATTCTGTCCATAAAAGTTATGAACTGAATCGGTGACAAAGGGCAGCCTTGGCGGAGTCCAACCCTCAGTGGAAACGTGTCCGACTTACTGCCGGCAATGCGGACCAAGCTCTGACACTGATCGTACAGGGAGCGGACCGCCACAATCAGACAGTCCGATACACCATACTCTCTGAGCACTCCCCACAGGACTTCCGAAGGGACACGGTCGAATGCCTTCTCCAAGTCCACAAAGCACATGTAGACTGGTTGGGCAAACTCCCATGCAGTATGGCACATGGGAGTATAGGGCGGTATGGCGTAGTGGGTAGAGCGGCCGTGCCAGAAACCTGAGGGTTGCAGGTTCGCTTCCCGCCTCTTGACATCCAAATCGCTGCCGTTGTGTCCTTGGGCAGGACACTTCACCCTTGCCCCTGGTGCCGCTCACACTGGTGAATGAATGATGAATGAATGATAGGTGGTGGTCGGAGGGGCCAGAGGCGCAAACTGGCAGCCTCGCTTCCGTCAAGTCTACCCAAGGGAAACTGTGGCTACAAATGTAACTTACCACCACCAGGTGTGAATGAATGATGGGTTCCCACTTCTCTGTGAGCGCTTTGAGTATCTAACAATAGAAAAGTGCGATATAAAATGTAATCCATTATTATTATTATTATTATGCACCCTCAAGAACCCTGCCGAGAGTATAGAGCTGGTCCACAGTTCCACGACCAGGACAAAAACCACACTGTTCCTCCTGAATCCGAGGTTCGACTATCCGGCGTAGCCTCCTCTCCAGTACACCTAAATAGACCTTACCGGGGAAGGCTGAGGAGTGTGATCCCACGATAGTGGAACACACCCTCCGGTTCCCTTTCTTAAGGAGAGGAACCACCACCCCGGTCTGCCAATCCAGAAGTACCGCCCTCGATGTCCAAGAATGCTGCATGGTCTTGTCAACCAAGACAGCCCCACAGCATCCAGAGCCTTAAGGAACTCCGGGCGGATCTCATCCACCCCCGGGGTCTTTCCACCGAGGAGCTTTTTAACTACCTCAGCAACCTCATCCCCAGAAATAGGATACCCCACCGCAGATTCCCAAGGCCCTGCTTCCTCATAGGAAGACGTGTTGGTGGGATTGAGGAGGTCTTCGAAGTATTCCCTCCACCGATACACAACATCCGCAGTCCAAGTCAGCAGCACACCATCCTCACCATACACGGTGTTGACAGGGCACTGCTTCCCCTTCCTGAGGCGGCGGATGGTGGTCCAGGATCGCTTCGAAGCCGTCCCGAAGTCGTTTTTCATGGCTTCACCAAACTCCTCCCATGTCGGAGTTTTTGCCTCCGCGACCGCTGAAGCCGCACACCGCTTGGCCTGTCGGTACCTGTCCGCTGCCTCCGGAGTCCTATGAGCCAAAAGAACCCAATAGGATTCTTTCTTCATCTTGACGGCATCCCTCACCGCCGGTGTCCACCAACGGGTTCTAGGATTACCCTGCCAGGTCTGTCCGGTATCCTCCCCCACCATCACAGCCAACTCACCACCAGGTGGTGATCGGTAGAAAGCATCGCCCGTCTCTTCATCCGAGTGTCCAAAACATGAGGCCGCAAATCTGATGACACAACTACAAAGTCGATCATGGAACTGCAGCCTAGAGTGTCCTGGTGCCAAGTGCACATATGGACACCCTTATGTTTGAACATAGTGTTTGTTATGGACAATCTGTGACAAGCACAAAAGTCCAATAACAAAACACCACTCGGGTTCAGATCCAGGCGGCCATTCTCGATACTGAAATAAATTTAAATACATTGCGAAAATTGGACTTTTACAGTGGCTAGAAAACAAAGTATGAATGTTCTGCCCTTAGCCAGTGCTCGAGTCATTGTTTCCTGTCGACCTTTTAATGGACGGGCACACCGTTTCAGACAAGCAGCAACAAAGGTAGAAATCCACACAAGTAAGCTTCATCACGAAACTTGGTCAGATCGTTCTAAGTAAATATTGTGCATAAAGATATTTAGTTTGTTTTCTATTGAAATTGATGTCTTGTGGTCATGGTTTTTTCTGAGTAACTCTGGCAATCAAAGCACATTTATTACATGTAGCGCTAAAATTTCCCAGTACAGGGCGATAACGCGACACCACAGGTTTAATTGTGTTGAAACTTACTAGAATTGAAGCCATGTTTACTTCCATAAACACTGCAGCACGTGTGACTTCATGTCTGCACATCTGAATGCATTTTATTTTCTAATGTGAACGACTACATTAAAAGATTGGGTTTTAAAATTTCAGAATTGGACAGCGAAGTTGTTTAACACACACAAAGATTGGCAACACTCAATTCTGTTGGCCCTGAGATGAGGTGGCGACTTGTCCAGGGTGTACTCCGCATTCCGCCCGAATGCAGCTGGGATAGGCTCCAGCCACCCCTTGGACACCGAGACAAACAAGCGGTAGAAAAATGGATGGATGGATGGAATTTGACTTCGTAGATAGACTGCGCTCTTTGTTCGGTTTAAGAAATAAAGAAAAATGCAACTACAGGAAAGCGCAGTACCGTGGTGGCCATCCGCGGCAACATCTTGGTATGAGAAACAAGGGAAATATTACAGAAAACAAAGGACAAAAAACATTTTAAAAGGAACGCAGCGCTAATGCAACCAGGTGCCACTTCAGTGGTGCCATTTCAGCTACATACAGCTACAAAGACAACGGAAAAAAAAAAGAGCAATTAGTAATACATATTGCGCACATACAATTACGCAATGCATAGACAAACACAAACAATAACCCATTTCAACACCTACATACATCACGGTGGCTTCTGCGGTGCTTGACGCCATCGTCTGCTGGGGTGGGGGGCAGCACAGCCAGAGACAAGAACAGACCCAACAAAGTAACCAAAAAAGCAGACTCCCTCGGCTAACGTCCAGTTCGAGCGGATGAGCGAGAATCCATTCAGGGAGACCAAAGGGTTTAACAGATGTCCATCCAGCCAGGGCTCAGTGAAGCCCCGTCCATCCCGATGCTGAATGCTAGCTCCGCAGTCCCGTCCTTCTCTTCCTCCACATCTCCCCCGGTCTCTCCACGCGGACTCCAGCATGGCAGAGAACCAGTAGCTGATTTTCGGTGCAAACATGGCCATGGCTCCCCTTAAGGCAGATTCAAAAGTTCTCAAAAAAGCGCCAGAAAGCAGCGTAAATGTCACAAAGTGCCACCCCTTGTTGCGCAGTCCCTCGATCCAAAAGGCAAAAAACGCAAAAACAAGAGGGGAAACCACAGGAGGACAGAGCTCCTGCAACCAGCAATTATCCTATTTCTCAACATTTGTAGTGTTTTCAAATGTAAAATATGTGCCTTGACTAAATAAAGATTGAGACTCAGCAAGTAGATACTATTACTCAAGTTAATAACTCTTAAAGGGGAACTGCACTTTTTTGTAATTTTGCCTATCATTTACAGTCTTTATGTAAGGGATAAACATTTGTTTAGTTTTTTTTATGCATTCTAAATAGTAAATAAAAGCAATCGAGTCTGCTTACAATGGAGCCTATGGGAGTTGCTCTATTCTGCCTATAAAGCACTTCAAAACATACAAACACTTCCATTAAGGTTTTATATACAGGCTGTAAGTACATATGCAATGTAGTAATAGTCACATTTATAATAACATGTACTATTTACATATTTCTCTCATTTTAAGCAAATGCGGCGCAATGATTTTAAAAATGCATCATAATGTTTACTTTTTTTTTTTTACAACATAACTGATTTCTACTCACGGCAGACTTTATGAGTGCCAACATAATAAAACATAATTTACTGTATAAGGTCTGCTGTCAATAGGATGCTGACTGTTATATATTCTCATTTGGATGAAGAATTACTTTTTTTTGTTGTTGTCCTGTCCAGCTACTCAGGCAAATCATATTGTTGATGTAGATGCCCATATTTGCTATACAGAATTAATGTTGCCTTGTTAGTATTTGACTTTATTAAACAGATTTATATTAATATTTGGCGCAACCGGACCGGAACAGGAGGGGATAGAAAGAGAAAAAAAGGAAGACGGGGGAAATTGTGGGGGCGAGAGGGGGATAAGACAGAGAAACAATAACAACCACAGAATACCATGTTTTTCATAATCACAGTGAGCGATAGGCAAAATTCCAAAAAAAAAGTTCAGCTCCCCCATAAATATCACACAATAAATTCTCCATAATGGCAAGATAATCTGTATTTTCTCTGCCGCCAATGCTAACTGACAAAGAAAAATGTTTGTAATCCTAATTATATTGCATTTCTCCTGCAGCGGGTCCCCCATTGTCCTCGGTGTCCCGACATTCCCTTGGCAATAATGAAACCGGACATCGTCTTCTTTGGAGAGAATCTTCCAGAAATGTTCCACAGAGCCATGAAGCAAGACAAAGATGAGGTGGATCTATTGATTGTCATCGGGTCGTCTCTGAAAGTCCGACCTGTTGCCCTCATCCCAAGTATGCGTTGCTCAGATGAGGGATTTTCTTTGTGCCTTTAGGAAGTGAAAATATTTACCACAGCTGTCCTTCTTATCCCACTCAGACTCTATTCCTCATGAAGTGCCTCAAGTCCTGATCAACAGAGAGCAGCTGCCACACCTCAACTTTGATGTGGAGCTGCTCGGCGACTGCGACGTCATCGTCAATGAGCTCTGTCATCGTCTAGGCGGGGACTTTGAGCAGCTATGCTACAACACCATAAGACTCTCTGAGATCACGGAGAAACCCCCCAGGTTACCAGAGCAGCCCCGAAGCGAGACATTGAATGCTGCGGCCGATGAAGGAGCGCCAGAGGAATCAAAGCAACACAGCACAGACTCAATCCGTATGCCTTCAGAGGAGACGTCGAGTCCAAATGTCACAGCTAACATTTCGCCTTCGCAGCCTTGTCCTGACGCACGTTGCCTCGGTGAGGAAAGAACCGAAGCTTCTGAGTTACCAAACAAAGACGCAACAAAAGAAAAAGCCACGGAAAAAAAGAGCCAAACTTCCAGCCTTGAGTTCCGTAGACGGTGTTGGATGAATCGAATCAGCAGGAGTCCACTCAGCAAACGCCTTGACAGTAAGCGAAAAAAAATAGTAGAGATAATGTTTGTACACAATGTAGCCACGCCCTCCTAAACATGCCTCCCTCTGTCCAAAGGGTTTTTTTAAAAACTGACTTTATGAATATAATTTGCAGTTTTGGGAAGTAAATCCTGTTCTTGTTCTACCAACAGCGGGCCAATACCTGTTCCAAGCACCAAATCACTACATCTTCCACGGAGCCGAGGTTTACTCCGACTCAGAGGGCGAGACGTCTAGCTCCTGTGGAAGTGACACCGATGAGTCTGATTGCAGTGCCAACGAGGGAGAGGATTTCAGCGAGCTGGAGGAAGCTGACTCGCTAGCAGCCGACGGAGCAACCTGCCTCAGAGACACAACAAAAGACACTTTAGCCGATGACAAAGTGTCCTCTTTGCCCACAGACAGTATGGCTGAACAAACTCAGAGCACCACACACCTTTAAAGTACTCAGTCGATAAAGCACTAATTGTCTTTTTATATACATGTATATGTTTTATATATTTTTTGATTCATCGAACTATAATTTTTCATAAAGTTTAAATTGTGTGACAACTTGTGTGAATATGGCGCAAGTTTTGTTCTCTTGTTTTTGTTTGCCCAGTTTACTAACACACATTGTGTCTGAAACACACCGGTATGCTGCTTAATTGGATGCAGTAATCCTGTTTGTAATTTGTTCAATGTTGCCATCTCTTTGTATTCACTTTTTGGAAATGCATCAGTTCTTAATTGTCTGAGGTGAAAGTAGAACAAGCTTTAATTCAGAAATTGCTAGCATAAGTCCACAATGTGACATCTACTGTGATCTAATGTATTTTGCAGCTGGTTGCAGTAGCTTGAATATGTTTGTGAAATACCTAAAAGTATCCACTATGATCCCTCAACATTTTGACTCCAGCAGTCCTCTTAAGTTTAAGCCAAAGAACATTTCATCGACATGTTCTGATATTGATACAAACTGCATGCTCATATCAGTTGACTTAAGTGGGGAGAATTGTTGAAAAGTGGTTCTTTCAGACATGGCAGCTACTTTCTATGGTCAAGCTTCTTATTTTAATACTCTGTGAGGAGACATACTCTGCAAAGGGTAGATGACAGTCTTTCTGTACAAAGTTATACTTTTAAAGCCTTATGATTACATTCAATCAACATTGCTCCTCTCAAAACCGATTGTTGCTCTTATTTTTCATGGGCTATGTTATGTTTGGTATCATTCTCCAACTAAGAGTCTGCTGCATGTTAATGTGTTGCTCAGCAGAACAGATCTTTATGAGCCTGGTACTCACTTGACGTTTCGGTCTGTGGTTCAAGGGAGTACAATTTTCCACCCTTTTAAATTGTTACTTCTAGGGTTCTCAGTAAACACATATTGAAAAACATGTGGTCTTCTGTTTGTATGGTTCAGGCCCACTCCATCAGAAATGCACCTAATATTGTCTACACCAGTAGACGTTTTCCAGGCTGCATACGACAAACATCTTTTAAAAAGGATGTCAAGGGCCACTTAAAATATTTTTTAAATGTTGAATGACAATACATATATATATAATTTTCTAAAAACTTTTTTGTAAGAAACAGCTGTGTTATTTGTATCAACATGTACTGTATGCCCTTTCATGCCTGTTCCCTCTATTTTTCACACATTGGACATTCCCGGTCTTTCTAGTTCCTCCTTGGTTTTACAGACTACAGGCTAGCAAAATACCAAATACCTATTAGGCATTTATCAGTTTCAAATTATTCTGTTTTCATGTATTTCTTTTAACTATTCCATCCATCTTCTTCCGCTTATCTGAGGTCGGGTCGCGGGGGCAGCAGCCTAAGCAGGAAAGCCCAGACTTCCCTCTCCCCAGCCACTTCGTCCAGCTCCTCCCAGGCGATCCTGAGGCGTTCCCAGGCCAGCCGGGAGAGATAGTCTTCCCCGTGGCCTACCGGTCGGACGTGCCCAGAACCCCCCCCCTTACCCCCCTTTAAATGCCGTCAGATCCGCCTACAATCCTCTTCAAGCTTCGAACTGTGCATGTTTGAACTGGGTCTTTCTGATGTCGTCCTGTGTGCCGTCATCTATCGACCACCCAAGTACCACAAAGACTTTATAACTGACTTTTCTGAATTTCTGGCTGAAATCCTGCCCAAATATGATCGTGTCCTTATTGTGGGTGATTTTAATATTCACACCTGCTGTCCAGACGAGCCGCTTTCCAGGAGCTTCCTGAATATAATCGACTCATTTAACTTTGTACAGTCTGTGTGTGGTTCTACACATGAACGCGGGCATACACTCGATTTAGTGCTCTCGTATGGTTTGTGTGTTTTTAATTTGGACATTTGCGACGCTGTGTTCTCTGATCACATGCCGATCCTGTTTGATATTGCCACGCAGTGTCCAGTTAAATTGTGCGCACCGCCCCAACGCTCTCGCATGTTTAATTCTTCGTCTCCTGCTCGGTTCTCCTCTATTTTTTCGACTCTTTGTGATGATAATTCTGCAGCATCTGTGTGTCTGAATACTGAAGAGTTGGTTTCTGGGTTCAACTCTATCTGTTTACAAACACTGGACACGATCGCGCCTTTCAAATGCCGCCGCGCTAAAGCTACGCCTCAGCCCTGGTTGAATGACGTCACTCGGGCTGCCAGGCGCGTATGTAGAAGAGCAGAGAGAAAATGGAAAAAAGACAGGCTGCATGTGTCCTTTGCCATTTTTAAAGAAAGCCTGTTTTCCTTTCAGATGACTGTAAAAGCAGAAATGAATATATATCTATCTCAGATTATATCTTCTAACTGTAACAACCCCAGAGTTCTGTTTAAAACTATTAACACTGTCATTGATGCTCCCAAATCTGCTGGTTTTGATGCCTCTTTTGAATTCTGTGAAAATTGTCTCCATTTTTTCACTGACAAAATTGTGTCAACTAGAGCCAGTCTATCTCAGCCTTCATATGACCCTTCTGTTCCCCTGCATTTCTCTTCTGTTTTCCATCAGTTTGAGCCGGTGTCCTTTTCTTTTTTAAGTGACACAGTTAGTCATATGAAGCCCTCTGGTTCTCCTGCAGATGCCCTCCCACCTCGCCTGTTTAAGGAGGTACTTGCTACTATTGGATCAAGTGTCCTTAACATTATCAATAGTAGCCTCTCTTCTGGAATGGTTCCAGTAGAGTTTAAACATGCAGTGGTACGACCTCTACTTAAAAAACCCAGCCTCGACCCCTCTCTCCTCTCTAACTTCAGACCTATCTCTAATCTTCCATACATTTCCAAAATATTAGAGAAGGTTGTCTACAGTCAGTTGTTGCCCTTCTTAGAGGATAATGGTATCACTGAGCTGTTCCAGTCCGGTTTTAAAGCCCTCCACAGCACAGAGTCAGCGCTTCTAAAAGTTTTCAACGATATCCTCCTGTCCACTGATTCTGGTAAATATGTTGTCCTGGTGCTTTTAGATCTGTCTGCTGCGTTCGACACCGTCGACCACGCCACCTTAATCACTCGTCTTGAGAACTGTATGGGCATTAAGGGCGCCGCCCTCAACTGGTTCCGGTCGTACCTAACCGACAGGAGTTTTTGTGTAAAAGTAGACAGTTTTATGTCGTCCACAGCTCCTTTACCACATGGGGTCCCCCAGGGCTCAATCCTTGCCCCAATTTTATTTGCGCTTTACCTTCTCCCCCTTGGTTCTATTTTTAGGAAGTACAGTATTGCATTTCATTTTTATGCCGATGATTGCCAGATTTATTTTCCCATGGCACAAAATAACACAGTTCAACGTCTTATTGACTGCCTGCACGACATCAAAGTCTGGCTTTCAGCTAACTTCCTGAGCCTAAATGAAGATAAAACAGAAGTTATGTTGTTCGGTCCAAGTCGCTCTCCCTCCCCCAACGTTGACCTCGGCACTCTGACCCCGTATCTCAGCGACTCTGTCACAAACCTGGGGGTAAAGTTTGACTCAGATTTTAAATTCGAAAAACAAATCAGCAGCGTCGTTCAAAAAAGCTTTTATCAATTACGCCAAATAGTGAAAGTGAAACCGCTTCTATCAAGACATGATCTTGAGAAATTAATCCACGCTTTTATCTCGACTCGTCTTGATTATTGTAATGCCCTGTATGTTGGCATTAGCCAGGCCTCCCTCGCCCGCCTGCAGCTCGTGCAGAACTCTGCTGCTCGTCTGCTAACACAGACCCGCAGACGTGAGCACATCACCCCTATTTTAGCGTCCCTTCACTGGCTCCCTGTGCGTTACTGAATACATTTTAAACTCCTTTTATTTGTTTTTAAATGTCTAAACCTCGCGCCAACCTATCTCTCCGACCTCCTTCAGCCTTACTGCCCCACCCGATCCTTAAGATCAGCCGATCAGCTGCTGTTGACGGTCCCTGACACAAGGCTGAAGCTTAGAGGTGACAGAGCTTTCGCCGTTGCTGCTCCCAAGCTCTGGAACGACCTACCCCTGAGTGTTAGACAAGCCTCCTCTCTTCCTGTTTTTAAATCTCTCTTAAAAACATACTTTTATTCCATGGCTTTTAACACTGAGTGATATCCATCCTGCAATGGCGCCCCATAATACACCTGCTGTGATCCCGTTTTTATGTTTTTATGTTTTTATTAATTCTATTTTAATTATTATTATTTTTT
This sequence comes from Nerophis lumbriciformis, assembly GCF_033978685.3. Classification (NCBI taxonomy): domain Eukaryota; kingdom Metazoa; phylum Chordata; class Actinopteri; order Syngnathiformes; family Syngnathidae; genus Nerophis; species Nerophis lumbriciformis. The sequence continues at coordinate 37,324,727 of NC_084549.2, read as the reverse complement.
TTTATCGTGTTCTGTTTGTGTTGTGTTGTGTTTGCTCGGTACTCGTTTTATCTGTTAACCTGCTCATTGTACAGCATTTTGGCTACCCCTGTGGTAAATTTTAAATGTGCTCTATAAATAAAGTTGATTTGATTTGATTTGATTCGGTCATAACCCAAAGCTCATGACCATAGGTGAGGATGGGAACGTAGATCGACCGGTAAATTGAGAGCTTTGCCTTCCGGCTCAGCGCCTTCTTCACCACCAGGGATCGATACAGCGTCTGCATTACTGAAGATGCCACACCAATCCGCCTGTCAATCTCACAATCAACTCTTCCCTCACTCGTGAACAAGACTCTGAGGTACTTGAGCTCCTCCACTTGGGGCAAGATCTCCTCCCCAACCCGGAGATGGCACTCCACCCTTTTCCGGGCGAGAACCATGGACTCGGACTTGGAGGTGCTGATTCTCATCCTAATCGCTTCACACTCGGCTGCGAACCGATCCAGTGAGAGCTGAAGATCCTGGCCTGATGAAGCCATCAGGACCACATCATCTGCAAAAAGCAGAGACCTAATCCTGCAGCCGCCAAACCGAAAGTATGTCCATAAAAGTTATGAACTTGAATCGGTGACAAAGGGCAGCCTTGGCGGAGTCCAACCCTCCCTGGAAACGGGTCCGACTTACTGCCGTTGTTGTACCGAAATCTGTAACCCATCGGAATTTGTAACTCCAGGGGGCGATGTTCCCATGACGTTTGTTTTATGGTTAAACAGCAAGCCCAAGGAGGAGAAGAAGAACGCTTGCGTAAATGGCGTAAACTATCCTTAATGCTGAAACGTCAGTTGTCAGAATGTCAGCATTAATAATAACAATGGACTCATACTATAATGAAAGTAAGTTATCAGAATATGTGTAATTTATTAATGCTGAAATTCTGACAACTGACGTTTGAGCATTAAGGATAGTTTACCGCCCCCTGGAGTTACAAATTCCGATGGGTAACAGATTTTGGTACAACACCGGCAATGCTTTGAACTATTCGTATCTCTTTAATCAAGAGCTGCTTGTTACGCACATGCCCAGCCAGCTGTAGGTGCTCACGCGTCATCTCGTTTGTCTCGCTTTAAATGACGTGACGAAGAAGAAGGGGTTTTACGACAGTGGCGTAAAACCCCCGTCGGTCCGTCATCAACACTCCGTACGTGATCAACAACACTGAACTAAACAAGAACTGTACATGTAAAACAAAAACCCAACACTGTAAAATTCATCATATTCAAAATTCAACTAATTTAGATGCCAGGTAGACGGTTGAAATGCAGTCTATGGAAGATGACAGTCCTGACGTAACAGATGACCATAATCACAACTACTGTGGCAGTAGTAATCAAACGTATTTAACCAGCCAGCTGTCCGAGGTAACACCGCTTCATCACCCCGGTACTTTATCAGCACCGAGAGGGGAACCAGGCTTTGTTCGAAGGAGTTCGAGACCCCGCAGGACCGGCGGGTCAAAGTTCATGGACTCGGACTCATTCAGTAGTGAGTGTAGCGAAGAAGAAGGGACCGACGGTTCCACCGCCACAGCAGCCTCTGCTGAGGGCAAATCCACCCCAGACTTGACTTCTAAGTTCCGTAAGTTGATGCCTTCTTAGTGTGTGGCTGATATCTGCAACTACTTTATAACACAGACCGACCCTCCTGGACACGAATGAGATACTAAAGGGTGACGACAAACTCCCACGTCTTTCTTCCTCAGTTCTAAATGCAATGGCGGTAGAGGACTACCGTAATAACCACTGGCCAAACTTGGAGAAGGCAATCGAACGCCTGCTAGTTCATAACCCCACGGATCACATCTCTGTTTCATATGCCCAGATATACAGGTAATGTCTAAACTATCCTGGCAATGTATCTGATAAACTGGCAATGTCTAAAGTATACTGGTAATGTCTCAGATATACTGGCAGTGTTTTACATATACAATTAATGTCCACAATATACTGGTAATGTCTTAAGATATACTGGCATTGTCTCAGATATACAAGTAATATCTCAGATATACTGTTAATGTCTCAGGTTCAATCAATCAAAGGTATCCTGGTAATGTCTCAGATATACTGGTATTGTCTCAGATATACAAGTAATATCTCAGATATACTGATAATGTCTCAGGTATACTGGTGATGTCTTAGATATACTAGTAATGTTTAAAATATTCTGGCAATCTCTCAGATATTCTGCCAATGTCTAAAATATACTGGTAATGTCTTGTACACTGGTAATGTCTAAATTATACTGGTATTGTTTCAGCTGTACGGGTAAAGTTTCAGATATACTGGCAATGTCTCAGATATACTGACTATGTCTCAGATACACTGGTCATTTCTAAAATATGCCGGTAATGTATAAAATATCCTGGCAATGTCTCAGATATACTGGTGATGTCTTAGATAACTGGTAATGTCTAACATATCATGGTATTGTCTAAATTATACTGGTGTTGTCTCAGATATACTAGCAATGTTTTAGATATACAGTTCATGTCTAGAATATACTGGTAATGTCTAAAATACTCTGGTGTTGTCCAATCGAACGCCTGCTAGTTCATAACCCCACGGATCACATCTCTGTTTCATATGCCCAGATATGCAGGTAATGTCTAAAATATCCTGGCAATGTCTCTGATGTACTGGCAATGTCTAAAGTATACTGTTAATGTCTAAAATATACTGGTAATGTCCCTGATATACTGACAGTGTTTTAGATATACAATTAATGTCCACAATATACTGGTAATGTCTAAAACATACTGGAATTGTCTCAGATACACAAGTAATATGTCAGATATACTGGTAATGTCTCAGGTATACTGGTGATGTATTAGATATACTGGTAATGTCTAAAATATCCTGGTAATGTCAAAAATATACTGGTAATGTTTAAAATATTCTGGCAATGTCTAAACTATCCTGGCAACGTATCTGATATACTGGTAATGTCTCAGGTATACTGGTGATGTCTTAGATATACTGGTAATGTCTAAAATATCCTGGCAATATCTTAGATACACTGGTAATGTCAAAAATATACTGGTAATGTTTAAAATATTCTGACAATGTCTCAGATATTCTGTCAGTCTAAACTATCCTAGCAATGTCTCTGATATACTAGCAATGTCTAAAGTATACTGGTAATGTCTAAAATATACTGGTAATGTTTCAGATATACGGTCAGTGTTTAACATATACATTTAATGTCCACAATATACTGGTAATGTCTAAGATATACTGGTATTGTCTTAGATATACAAGTAATATCTCAGATATACTGATAATGTCTCAGGTATACTGGGGATTTCTTAGATATTCTGGTAATGTCTAAAATATCCTGGCAATGTCTCAGATGTACTGGTAATGTCTAAATTAAACTGGTATTGTTTTAGATGTACGGGTAAAGTATCAGATATACTGGCAATGTCTCAGATACACTAGTAATTTCTAAAATATACCGGTAATCTATAAAATATCCTGGCATTGTCTAAGATATACTGCTATTGTCTCAGATATACAAGTAATATCTCAGATATACTGTTAATGTCTCAGGTTCAATCAATCAAAGGTATCCTGGTAATGTCTCAGATATACTGGTATTGTCTCAGATATACAAGTAATATCTCAGATATACTGATAATGTCTCAGGTATACTGGTGATGTCTTAGATATACTAGTAATGTTTAAAATATTCTGGCAATGTCTCAGATATACTGGTAATGTCTATATTATACTGGTATTGTTTCAGATGTACGGGTAAATGATACCCTGATCATTTCTAAAATACACTGGTAATGTCTAAAATATCCTGGTATTGTCTAAATTATACTGGCGTTGTCTCAGATATACTGGCATTGTTTTAGATATACAGTTCATGCCTGGAATATACTGGTAATGTCTAAAATATGCTGGTGTTGTCTCAAATACACAGGTAATGTCTCAGATACACTGATAATGTAACACCGATCACTCTGGTCTTCTGTTCATGCAGACCAGGTGTGTTATAAGGGGTTTGTGAGCAGTGAAAAACAGGTTGGATGTTTTTTAATGTAAGTAATAAATAGTGATACTAACGTTGGAAAAGTGCAATTTCAATGTTATGTGCAATTTATAAGATACCATTAGAACAATTAATTTCTTAAAAGTCGCATTGAGACTAGAAATTGTTTTACTCGATTACTCAAACAAATTAATCAATAGAATACGCAATAACTAAAATAATCGATAGCTACAGCCCTACACTGTACTCTACATGTAATATTTCAGTTACACAGCTAATGTCTGACAGGCAAAGCCCAAATGTGGTTGAAATCAAGCAAGCTCCACTGTTTCTTTGTTTTCCCAGTTACGTCTACAAGTGTGTTTGTCAGCAACACTCGGAGCTCCTCTACATGGACCTGAAATCCAAAATAGTGCAACATCTTCAGCAAGTTTCCAGCCAGCTGCATGTAAGAAGGACAAAACAATGAAATACTGTGGAACCTCTGAGATGCTGATCATAATCTACCTATGATCCAGAGTCAAACTGTCGCTATTGTATTTACAAAGTATTCAGGCATGCAAATATACACCACTCTTTGCATTAGGGCATGAAACCATGAAGTGAGTGCAATTTACATCACATTCTATTTTTTTAAATCACTGATTTGTATAAAGGAGTTAACCCTTGTAAAAGTTACAAAACACTTAACTACAAGTTGAGGCTTTTAGAATAAGTGGCATAAGAAAGCCAAAGAAAAAGACAAAAAGACACACACTGTGACATCATGCATAATGGCTGTTAACATGTAAGTTGGGGTTTTTTGGGATGTTTTGCTTGTCCAACCAGAGGCATTCATAGTCTAGAGATTCCACTGTAAATTGATATTTCTTGCAGAGATACCGGTAATTAATTGACATTTCCCTTTTTTTAGGCCGTCCCACCTGAAAGCTTCATTGAAAGTTTCAACACAGCACTGACGAAGTACATTGCATCTCTTCAGTGTATTGTTCCAGTATTTATGTATTTGGTAAGTAACTTTTGAACGAGAATGGGTTAAATACTGTATATTTTTCCTAACGTATCCAAAGTTTTAGAATTGACATGCATGCTGCAAAATAAAATGTGCAGACCCCTCACAAAAATTTATTTTCAGAACAAATTCTACATCGAGTCGAAGCTTAACCGTGACCTGAAACAGGATCTGATGGATTTGTTTGCTGATCATGTAGCAGAGAAACATGTCAACACACTCATGCGTGAGTACTTTGCTTCAGTTGGTGTCCCATGTTTGGTGGCATGCTAGCTACTATACATTTAACTAGTATTTTTGTAGTTTTATTAATTAAAAAATAAATTATTCAGTATTTCATTAACATAATTAGAGCCTGATTTACTGCATGTGCAATCTTGATAGCACACGCATCTACTGAAAATGCACAAAGTGGATTGCGAGATGCAAATATAATTATTTAGCACATTCAAAGAGATTTATCAACACTTTTTTAGCACGTCTGAAAAGTATGTGCAAACTGACACAATTACACACACGGCTGCAAGATCTGTGCTCACGTTGCGCTCGTGCTCCAAAGACAGACGAGGAACACAGAATGCGTGTATGTGTGTCAACAAATTTACATGGTCTGCATGGACAGCAATGTCCTTTTTATAATTTTAAACTGCATGCTGGGTGAATTAAGGGGCTGATTAAAACAAATTCAAATAATGTGTCTTAATGTCTGCTGACGTTTTAATTTTTTTAATGGCGTTCGTTTTTTCATATAGAAAATATATTAACTTATCTGCTATATGAAAAAAACTCCTTAAAGGATGCATTTTTTGCGTCTTGAGCACAGTAAGTGCAGCCTTTCTCTCATGAGCGCATCTGCAGCGCACACTAAAAAAGTGGGATGGATTGTAGATGCATCAGACTGCTTCTAAAATGCCCATAAAAAGTGCTACATGTCTGCTGCTTGTTTGATAGCAATACACTGTACATGTCTGCTTCTTGTTTGATAGCAAAACAACACAAATAGCAGCATGAATTTGCAGTAAATGAGTGTCTCCATGGTGAAAGCTGCATAGTACACGCAAAATCCTCATTTAAATAGGACGGTCTGCACCAGTTATGAATAGCACTTGCAAAGTTACATGCCCACTAATAGTACATGCAATTTCATAGATTGCATACGCTGTTTAGCATGTGGTATTTGGATATTTGTGTTACCCAATAATAAATCCAACTTCATGTTTTGCTGGCGGCTTTAATCGGCAACTGCCATTTTTCCCTTCCCCACAGGATATATGCAAAAACACTTCCTGTTCCACCTTTTACAATAACTCCCTTCACATTCATAGTTTGTGCTTACTTAGTGAACAAAATAATAGTAATAAATAGTATACAAATGAGTCCTATTCTTAAAAACATTTGAGAAATACCACAGCCTTGTGACTTAGTAACAAAAATAACATAAGTCCAATACAAGTCACATAAAGCGGTATTACCTTAAAACACAATACAACAAAAAATACATCAATAGCTGTATTAATTAACTTTAAGAGGCTCTATGCTTAACCAAGTTTCCATTGTCCTACACCAAGTGTCTTGAGTAACTGCAGGGCTGAATCCCCTTTTGTGTAATACAGTCCAGTCCGCAAGTGGGGTTTTTTTGTGTCGTACCAAAAGATGCACTCAACAGTTTCAGTTTGAATGAGTTCTTTGATGCTGCTTATTTCCAGGCGAAGTCCCTTTTTAGAGACCGACTTTGTGAACTTTAGTGCATCAGCGAGTGAATGACTGTCTGTGACACAGGTTATAGGCGTGACATTTTTAGCATCACAATGAGTCAATTCAGAAGAGTGTGGCAAGAAAGAAGGCATTATTAATGCCGCCAGATGTCACCAATGTCTCCCGCAAGTGTGCTGTACACAACCCACTTGACTCTTTTAGATTGCCAAGAAAGTGGTGACAACTTTTAATTTTCTCCCATCAGTTTAATGAAGTGGGTATCTCCATCAGACAGATTTCCAAATGAGGTATCACTGAAGACACTGATCTTCAAGGCACTGTCTATTGGAAGTACATAGACACTTTTTTGGTCTTAATCTTGCACACTATTCTGTTTGCGTCGTGAATAGCCTGCACAGTTGTGTTTCATGCCTGATCCTAAGTTGCTGGCATCAAACATTACATCTGGTCTGCTCTGTCTTGCAACCCAGAGTATGTGGCCAATCAACCTGAGTTGATGCTTTTCCTTCTCACATAGGGGTGAATCATGCTCCACAGCTCGTGAGGGATCCATGAGAATTGGCCGCATGTGCTGAATGTAGCTTTCCTGGTGTATTTTAACTTTTCTGTCTCCAGTCACAAAGTCTATTACCACAAAACTGAAGTTCTTATGTTCTTCACGCCCAACTTGGAATGCAGAGCGAAGCTTAGGTATCCACTGTGGTGGAAAAACCTTGTGTGCCCTCCCCATACAAAGTCACCCACATAGCAGGTGGGAACTCGAGTCAGAGCACGGCCTTGATCAAGCCAATAGAAAACAGCAGGTTCAACCTGTGACATTGTTCTTCCTGCTGTGAGCATTATTTCATTAACACGATTGTACCAGTACAGGGAGGCATCAGAGTGACAGTACATGCACCCATCAAGCTTCCACCAAGCCCCCGTTCTCTCTGCTTTAACAGGGGTTCTGATGTAGATGTCACATGATAGTTTCACTTCCTGTAGAAATGCAGACTTAATATCCACGGTGTGCAGTGTCCATTCTCCTTGACAAATTAGTGCCACAAGTAGCCGAAATGACACTGCAGCACATGTTGTTTAGTCCTTTTGGGGCTGTGACACTTCAAACTCCTCAAACCTTCTGGCCACAGGCTGTGCTTTTGATGTATATCCAGTGAGTATCTCTTCAAGGGAACACATCCATCTCGTGGAAATACACTTTTGACCCTCATCCCTCACTTCCTTAAACACGTTATCTCTCCAGCTCATTATCTATTCATGTTTTGTGTTGTCAATAGACAAATCAGTTTTTAAAAACACATCGTCGTGTACATCTACGGAACATCTAGGGAACGTGTGCTGGGATTAGACCGTCGTGAGACAGGTTAGTTTTACCCTACTGATGATGTATTGTTGCAATTGTATCCTCACTTACATCATTGGTACTAAAGTCAGTAACATATGTTTCCACCTCAAGGTTCTCTACATCTGATATGTCAGCTGCCACAGTAGTACCTGTCACATGGCTCACAGGGGCTCAATACATTGCAAGTTCAGCCAGTGTTTATATTTACCCGTAGTTTTGCCTGCACGACTCAAGACTTTAGCTGTGTGAAAAACAGCACTGTCTTTATTTTTGTATTTCACAGTTTGGCCTGTTTTTAAATTAACATTGTGTCTTTGCTCAGCACCACTGTCCTGTTCAGCATAGCAATTGATGTGATGTTCTGCTTCAATCTGTCTTTCTCCTTGCATCTCAGTGATAACATGCTCGGTGTCTTCTATGTTGTTGTTAGCAATCACTTGTCGATGCTCAACGTTTGTGTCATTTATTATAACTATGACATTTTTGTAATCTGAGATGATGGACTCTAATGCGGATTCCTTCGTGTCTGACAAAGACCACAGCACCATCCTGACCGATGACAACTTCTGTTTCTTTTCCACTCCTGGGAGTCCACTCTCTTGTAATATACTATGTCACCAGCGTTGTATTTTTCATCTGTATGGCATACTTGTTACGCAGCACCCTCTGTATTCTTTCTGAACACTCTTCTTCTGTAAAAGCCTTTCTCGATGCATGAAAAAGCGGAGATGTGTTTTGCGACCCACTCACTTTTTGTTCTGCCCTCTAATGCTGGGGGTTTGTCAGTTAGCACAGAGGGCAGATTGGGATTTTGTCCAACAACCAAGCCATGTACACTTTGCATAGTGTCCATTGAAGTGTGTCAGTCACAACAGTTACTTCTTTTTACTTTCAATATGATCTGAGTGAGTGTTTGGTTGTGACACAAAAAAAGTCCATTGCTCCACAGGCTCTAGGCAGCTGTTGCCTTCATTTCTTGTTAAAATTTTCAGCCATCCCTCTCATCTCGTCATTGTTAAACTCTCCCCCATTTTCACTGAACAGTTTCTGTGGTGGGCCATGCACACTAATCCAGTTGTGGACAAAGTGTTTCACTATCTCAGAGGATTTTTGTGGTCAGAATGCTGCTATCACTAAACCTTGTGAACGGATCAATAATGGGTAGATACCATAGACCTGGTTCAAGCTCATGAAGATCTACTGCTATGTCTTGTTGTACTGTGATGCTAATGGTAGACCAGCAGCTGGCTTTGGTGTAGTCTTTTTATATTTTTTGGTAGTGGTAGACCAGCAGCTGGCTTTGGTGTAGTCTTTTTGTATTTTTTGGCATATTTCAAATTCAATCACAATTTTCTCTTGTATGGTGACACACTCTGTGTTTTTTTTTAGCGCTGAACTCATTTTTTCTGTGACTGTAAGCACTTCTTCAACCTCAATTTGTGTTGTTTACTTAAGTGTTATCTCCTGTATATATCAATACCCGGTTATCCCATAGATTATTATTGTTCCTACTGCCCATGATGTTAACACAGTAATGTGACTGCACTGTCAGAATCAGAATCAGAATCAGAAATACTTTATTAATCCCCGAGGGGAAATTAAAATTTTCAGCACAATCCTATTCAAGATCGGACAAACATTACAGGGAGACAGAACAGGATCGCTGACGGGTCTGCCAATTTACGGCGCCCCTTACAGAAGAGATGAGATACAGATAAACAATGGAGGGGGGGGAGGTGGGCCAAGGGAAAAAACAACTCATAGCCATAGCACACATCCCTCTTACATGTGTGTTAAGAGGGAAACATCAAAGGACATTAAATACATTAAAAGATCAGAGCTGATGCAACCAGCCACTTCTACATTCAGCTATGAATAAAAAGTAAAAGAAACATACATACTGTGGTGGCCTCTGCGGTGTTCCACGCCATCGTCTGCTGGGGTGAAGGGAGAATGGCCAGAGACAGGCGCGGACCCAACAAAGCAACCAAGAGAGCCGACTCCACTCTCGGCCGCCAACCAACTCTCGTCCAGTGTCCAGTCAGCATGGATGAGCAAGGATGCGTCTAAGGAGACGGAGGTGTCCGATAGCTGCTGATTCAGCCAAGACACTGTGAAGCCTGTCCGTCCCGGCGCTCAGTGCTAGCTCCGCAGCCCTGTCCCTTCATCTGCATCTCCTTCAGTCTCTCCTAACGGACTCTGGTGTGGCAGAGACCCAGCAGCTGGTCTCCATGGCCAAAAGGCTCCCGGGAGGCAGATCCAGAAGTCAACAAAAAAGCACCGCAGAAGTCACGAAAGTGCCACCCCTTGTCACACAGTCCCAAAGGGTCCCCAACCAAAAGGCAAAAAAAAATATATATATATATAATAACACAAAAGGATGACACAAGAGCACAGAGCTCCTGCCAACAGCAGCCACTACAGCGGCGCCATCATTATTCATATTCAGTCTTGTGCCTGGTCGCTTCATAGAAGCTTTACTCAAAAGCAGTGGGATGTCAGCTGGAACTACCGGTACCTCCATTTTAATATGGCACATTGTATATCCAATTAGTGCAGGAATTTTTAGCTTTTTGGTGGAATACACCACTTTACCATTTCCAAACCTGAAGGGTTGACAGCTGGGTCTTCGTCTGTTTTAGCTTATTAACCTCTTTTTGGCAAGTGCAGCTGGGATAGGCTCCAGGCCCCAGTGAACCTGAAACGGACAAGTGGTAGAAAATAGATGGCTGTATAGATGGTTCAGTCCAGTAATGTTATTATTTAGCCACTCTTGTCCACACACCATCCGTGTGCATGCGGTGTCAATGATTGATGTGCCAAAACAGTCTGTCATGAAGATTTCAGCTACAGAGGATGACTCTTTTGTGAACAAAGTGATATTGCATTCTTCTACATTATCAGTTTTACAGTCTTCCGTTAACTTGACTTGCTCACCTTTGTGTGGACAGTCTTTGACCCAGTGAAATGTAGACTGACAGATGGCACACTTTAATCTGCGACCATATCTGTCCAGGGGATTTGTGCCGGGCAGAGGTGTCTTCTGTTGATCCTTTTGAGGCCATGACTTACCTCTCAGTCTAGTCTTTTATGTGGCATAATGCACTTTCCTATTTAATTCCCAGACTGGAAGCAGTCTGGATTCCATCTAAAAATGTTGTCACTCCAGTTGATACCTTTTCAAATGGGAAGCATTGTAGCTCGGATGGTGGACCTGCTGAACCACATACTGATATACTAAAGGTTTTAAGTGTTGTACGTGCTTAGAAATGTTTTAAATATATTTTTCTCTACGGTTATATTTTTGTTCTTTTGTTTGGAAATAATTGTATATTCTTGGGTAGTAGCAGGTTATAGTTTGCTTTGTGCATAATTTGAGCGGTTTGAAAATGCACCAAATCACTAAATATTTTTGATTCAATAAGTACAGAGTGTGAATGTTTTCACTAGCCAACATTATGTATTTTTCTATGTGACCTCTTTTGTAACATGGTTAGTGAACAAAGTCTACTTTTGTAGTTATTTCCCCATATTTCTACTCAATAACTCAGATATATGGTAACACTAGCACGCAGTAGAGAACATGGAGTGATTTTTGGTCCAAATTATATTTAGCTTTATTCATTATGGAAGTGTTTCCATCTACCTTTTGTTGTATATTGTTATGAGATTTACAATTTATTTTATCGTCTGTTATTACACTCAACAAATAGATTTATTTTACTCTGTCAATGTCAACTATTTGTATTTGTGTTTATTTTTCTCTTCTACTGTTACCAACTGTACTGTTACTACTTTAGTTTTACTGAGATTATAAGAGTCTGTTTTTGTCAAACAATCTCTTTAATTTGTTAATGTATTCTGTTATTTGTTCTAGCTAGCCTCTGTGTTCTCTTCTGAACAAAACACAGTTGTGTCATCTGCAATCAGTACAAACTTTAAGTTATTTGTAACTTTACAAATGTTGATTGTATAGAGATTGAACAGTTTTGGTTCCAGTAATGATCCATGGGGTACCACGCAATATACAGTCGTGGTCAAAAGTTTACATACACTAGTGAAGGACATAACACCTACTCAGTGGCCTAGTGATTAGAGTGTCCGTTCTGAGATCGGTAGGTTGTGAGTTCAAACCCCGGCCGAGTCATACCAAAGATTATAAAAAGGGACCCATTACCTCCCTGCTTGGCACTCAGCATCAAGGGTTGGAATTGGGGGTTAAATCACCAAAAATGATTCCCGGGCGTGGCCACCGCTGCTGCTCACTGCTCCCCTCACCTCCCAAGGGGTGAAATGGAGAGAATAATTTTACACACACCTAGTGTGTGTGTGTGACAATCCTTGGTACTTTAACTTTAACTTTAATGTCATGGCTGTCTTGAGTTTCCAATCATTTCTACAATTCTTATTTTTTTGTAATAGAGTGATTGGAGCACATACACTTGTTTGTCACAAAAAACATTCATGAAGTTTGGTTCTTTTATGATTTTATTATGGGACTACTGAAAATATGACCAAATATGCTGGGTCAAAAGTATACAAACAGCAACATAATTTTGGTGATGTAGAAAAGTTACAATCAAATCAAATTAGCTTCATGGCATGGCCTCTTAACCTCATGTGAGTGATTATGATTGATGACACCTGTTGACTTCTCTGAGCCCATTTAATTAGGGCTCAAGTGATACAGTCATTAGACTCGGTTACAAACGTAAAAATGGGAAAGTCAAAGGAACTCGGCACAGATCTAAAAAAACTAATCATTGACTTGAACAAGTCAGAAAAGTCACTTGGAGCCATTTCAAAGCAGCTTAAGGTCCCAAGAGCAACTGTGCAGACAATTGTTCGTAAATATAAAGTGCATGGCGCAGTTTTGTCACTGCCACGATCAGGAAGAAAATGCAAGCTATCACCTGCTGCTGAGAGAAAATTGGTCAGGATGATCAAGAGTCAACCAAGAACCACCAAAAAGCAGATCTGCAATGAACTGGAAGCTGCTGGAGAACAGGGGTTAGTGTGTGTGCCTCACAATACGAAGGTCCTGGGTTCGATCCTGGGCTCGGGATCTTTCTGTGTGGAGTTGGCATGTTCTTCCCGTAACTGCATGGGTTTCCTCCGGGTACTCCGGCTTCCTCCCACCTCCAAAGACATGCACCTGTGGATAGGCTAATTGGCAACACTAAATTGGCCCTAGTGTGTGAATGTGAGTGTGAATGTTGTCTGTCTATCTGTGTTGGCCCTGCGATGAGGTGGCGACTTGTCCAGGGTGTACCCCGTCTACCTCCCAAATGCAGCTGAGATAGGCTCCAGCACCCCCCGTGACCCCGAAAGGGACAAGCGGTAGAAAATGGATGAATGGAACACAGGTGTCAGTGTCCACAGTCAAGCGTGTTTTGCATTGCCATGGACTCAGAGGCTACCATGCAAGAAGGAAGCCCTTGCTCCAGAAGCGACACCTTAAGGCTTGTCTAAAGTTTGCTGCTGATCACATGGCCAAAGATAAGACCTTCTGGAGGAAAGATGAAACAGATGAAGCAAAAAATTGAGCTGTTTGGCCACAGTACCTAGGTATATGTTGGAGGAGAAAAGGTGAGGCCTTTAATCCCAGGAACACAATTAATACCGTCAAGCATGGTGGTGGTAGTATTATGCTCTGAGCCTGTTTTGCTGCCTATGGAACTGGTGCTTTACATAGAGTAAATGGGACAATAAAAAAGGAGGATTACCTCCAAATTCTTCAGGACAACCTAAAATCATCAGCCTGTGGGTTGGGTCTTGGGTGCAGTTGGGTGTTCCAACAGGACTATGACCCCAAACACACGTCAAAAGTGGTAAAGGAATGGCTAAATCATGCTAGAATTAAGGTTTTAGAATGGCCTTCCCAAAGTCCTGACTTAAACCGCTTTGAGAACATGTGGACAATGCTGAAGAAACAAGTCCATGTCAGAAAACCAACAAATGTAGCTGAACTTCACCAATTTTGTCAAGAGGAGTGGTCAAAAATTCAACCAGAAGCTTGTGGATGGCTACCAAAAGCGCCTTATTGCAGTGAAACTTGCCAACGGACATGTAACCAAATATTAACATTGCTGTGTTTATACTTTTGACACAGCAGATTTGGTCACATTTTCAGTAGACCCATAATACATTCATAAAAGAACCAAACTTCATGAATGTTTTCTGTGACCAACAACTATGTGCTCCAATCACTCTATCACAAAAAAATAAAAGTTGTAGAAATTATTGGAAACTCAAGACAGCCAAGACACTATGTTCTTTACAAGTGTATGTAAACTTCTGACCACGACTGTAGATTTGGCACCGTAGATGTATGTTCACAGAGCTTCTTGTATTGCCTCCTGTTAGTAAAGTAGCTTCTAATCTAGTCGGAAGCCCAACATTCTAATGCCATACCGTTCTAATTATGATTTATTAGATCCAAAAACACTGCAGCTGCACACTGGTTACCATCTATTGCATTGGTAATGTTGTCTGTCATTTTAAATAATGCCAACGATGTTGGTATGTTAGTTCTGTATCCTCATTAGTTTTCCGCAAGTGTTTCACTTTTAATTATGAATTTGTCCAATCTGTTAAATATATTTGAAATGATTTTAGAAAATTGTGGAAAGAAACAGGTCTATAGTTTATCTGGTGTTTGTCTCCAATCTTAAAAAATCAGTACAACTTTTTCTGCTTTCCTATTTTTGGGGGGAATTTTGTTCTGAAATCTCAACAACCTTTTTTGATATTGCCATGCTACTGTAATTCTGTTACAATCAGTTGAGGTCTTGGATTTACATTTATTCACATCCATCCATCCATCCATTTTCTACCGCAAGTTTTCGGGGTCGCGGGGGGTGCTGGAGCCTATCTCAACTGCACTCGGGCGGAAGGCAGCATACACCCTGCACAAGTCGCAACCTCACAATTTTGATTTATGTCCACTTTGTCACATCCGTGAGGAACATCCAGTTGGGATTTTTGTCTATGGTATTATTCATATCCTCAACTGACACTGGATCTGGAATCTTTTCCTCCAGATATAGTTCAATTACATTTTGCTTTTAAAGCTTTCAATTACTTTGTTCATAATATCATTTTTTACGATTTTGTCGTATTGAGGGTAATACCCAGCACCATTTTTGGTAATGATATTTTGGATGGCCCATGTTGCTCTCATGTTGTTTTTGTTTCTGTCTAATATTGACTGTAATATTCTTTCCTACATGTTCGTAGTATGCTGGTTAGATTATTCTTATACGTTTTGTACTTATTTTCTGCCTCTGTGGATCTTTGTTACCAATGTTTTATATAATGTATTTTTCTTGTTACAAGCATTTTTCAGTCCCTTAGTCATCCATGGTTGATTGTCCTTCTTCTGCTTATTTGTAAGTTGTTTCCATGGACTATGTTCCGTCATTAGGTATCATCCATCCATCCATTTTCTACCGCTTGTCCCTCTCGGGGTCACGGGTGGTGCTGGTGCTTATCTCAGCTGCATTCTGGCTGAAGACGGGTTACAGACAAGTCGCCACCTCATTGCAGGGCCAACACAGATAAACCGACAACATTCACACTCACAGTAACACACTAGGGCCAATTTAGTGTTACCAAGCAACCTATCCCCAGGTGCATGTCTTTGGAGGTGAGAGGAAGCCAGAGTACCCGGAGGGAACCACACAGTCACGGGGTATCAGGAAAGTATTAAAAGAAATACCATATGCATCATCAACATTTTTACTGTACACATTGTCCCACTTTTGTTCTTTCAAATCATTCTTAAAATCTCTGCATAGTCTTCAAAAGTATTTTTGTTGTCCTTTTTCGTATTTCCCGTCATAGATTGTGAAAACTGGTAGATGATCAATTATGTCGGTTAATATCAAGTCACTTATAGATCGAAATCATTTAGTAAAAACACTATCAAGTGTGACACGATGTCCTATGGTTCAGCTGAATCTGTATCGATGAAGTCGATGGTCTTTTGCTTATTAGGTTTCAATAGCTCAATGTTAGTCACAACATAAGAAATTTACTTTTTGACTGATTTCTGTAAGATTTGCCTTAGTCCAGTACTTAATAGTTTCAATACTGGACTTACAGGGTTTCCATGGGTCATTAAAAAGCATGAAGTCATTGAATGGATATTGCAAAAATTAAGGCCTTAAAAGGCATTAAAAAGCATTAAATTGGATGTCCAGAGGCATTAAAAATATGTAGGCCCGGGAAACTTATTTTAGCCGCTTGTACCCATGGTCTTGTCCTTTCGGTCATAACCCAAAGCTCATGACCATAGGTGAGGATAAGGACGTAGAATGACCGGCAAATTGAAAGATTTGCCTTCTGGCTCAGCTCCTTCACCACAACGGATCAATACAGGGTCTGCATCACTGCGGATGCCGCACCAATCCGCCTGTGGATCTCACGATTCCCTCTTCACTCATTCGTGAACAAGACTCCGAGGTACTTAAAGTCCTCCACCTTGGGTAAGATCTCATCCCCAGCCCGCAGATGACACGCCACCCTTTTCTGGGCGAGAATCATGGACTCGAACTCAGAGATGCAGTCGCTTCACACTTGGCTCCGAACCGATCCAGTAAGAGCTGAAGATCCTGGCTAGATTAAGCCACAAGACCACAACATCTGCAAAAAGCAGAGACCTAATGCTGCAGCCAACAAACAAGATCCCCATTAACGCCCTGACTGCGCCTACAAATTCTGTCCATAAAGGTTATGAACAGATACAATGACAAAGGACAGCCCTGGTGCTGTCTAACCCTTACTGGGAATGGGTCCGACCTACTTCCCGCAATGCGGACCAAGGTCTGACACCAATCACCAGTCCGATACCCCATACTCTATAAGCACTCGCCACAGGACTTTCTGAGGGACACCATTGAATGCCTTCTCCAAGTCCACAAAGCTCATGTAGACTGGTTGGGCAAACTCCCATGCACCCTCAAAGATTCTGCTGGGAGTATACCGGAGAGCTGATCCACAGTTCCACGACCAGGACAAAAACTATACTGCTCCTCCTGAATCCGACGTTCGACTACCTGGTGTAGACGTGTAGGTGAGATTGAGGAGGTCTTTGAAGTATTCTCTGCACCGATCCGATCCACAACATCCCAAGTCGAGGTCAGCAGCACACCATCGCCACCGTACACAGTGTTGACAGTGCACTGCTTTCCCCTGCTGAGGTGGCGGATGGTGGTCCAGAATCGCTTCGAACCCGTCCAGAAGTCGTTTTCCATGGCTTCCCCAAACTCCTCCCGTGTCCAAGTTTTTGCCTCTGCGACCACTTGGCCTGTCGATACCTGTTCGCTGCCTCCTGAGTCCCACAAGCCTCCTGTTTCATCATAACAGCATCCCTCACCAGCGGGCTCTGGAATTAACGCCACGACAGGCACCAACCACCCTGCGGCCACAGCTCAGATCAGCCGCCTCGACAATAGAGGCACGGAACATGGTCTACTCGGACTCAATGTCTAGCGCTTCTCGCTTCCCTCTCTCTAACAGGAGGCTCTGCTAGACGTTCCCAGCAGACCTTTACAATGCGTCATCCTCCCCCACCATTCGAGCCAACTCACCACCAGGTGGTGATCGGGGGAAACCCTCTCTCCCTCTCTCCCTCTCTTCACCCGAGTGTCCAAAACATGAGACCGCAAATCCAATGACAAAACCACAAAGTCGATCATCGAACTGCGGCCTAGGGTGCCCTGGTCCCAAGAGCACATATATGGACACCTTTGTGATCCAGGCGGCTGTTTATCCCAAACACTCTAGGTTTCACTGTCACTGACAATGTGAGTGTTGTAGTCCCCCAGCAGAGCAAGGAAACCACCACTAGGATGTCATTGTGGCTTGGGCAGCCCTTTGAGACACTTGTGATTAAGGGCTATATAAATAAACTTTAATTGATTGACCTGGGGTAGCACTCTGCGTAAGCACAAGGCAAGCTATCCTCTCGTCTACCGTGACAAACTCCAACGTACACGCTCTGACCAGCGGGGCAACAAGTATCGCTACCCCCGCCCTTAGCCTGCGACTGCTTGCAATGCCAGAGTGGAAGTGTCCAACTCCTCTCAAGATGACTAGTTCCAGATCCCTTGCTGTGTATTGAAGTGAGTCCGACTAGATTCTGCCGAAACCTCTCCACCTCTTGCACCAGCTCAGGCTCCTTCCACCCCAGCAAATTGACGTTCCCATCCCAAGAGCCAGCTTCCGTAGCCGAGGATTGAACCGCCAAGGGGCTCTTCCTTAAAGATAGGGTGAGATGTGTCATTTGGGAGGAGCTTAGAGTAAAGCCGCTGCGCCTTCACATCAAGAGGAGCCAGATGTGGTGGTTTGGGCATCTGGACAGAATGCCCCCCAAAGGCCTTCTTAGGAAGGTGTTAGGGGTACGTCTGACTGGTAGTAGGCCACGGGGAAGACCCAAGACACGTTGGGGGGACTTTGTCTCCCAGCTGGCCTGGGAATGTCTTGGGATCCAACCTCGCATAAGCGGAAGAAAGATGGATGGATGTAGGCCTGGCCTGATAATAAGTCAATAAATTGAACAATAAATGAAAATGAACACAATAACTTTGCAGTCATCAATAAATTGCTACGTCTTCGTCTCTGGCTTTTAAAATGGATACAAGAAGTCTCACTCTGTGCAATGCTCTCAGCACAATTTTCGACAGTAGAACTACATGAACAAAGTGAGGCTCTTGTCAGTCATTCAAAATCGCTGTTTCGGTACTTACAATTCTCTTCCACACGTTTTCCTGTGTGTAGTAGTGGAAGTGACACTCAGTTTAATATTGGAACTGGAGCTAATCATTTTGAAACAACGGTCACTTTTAAATTACACTTTGTTTCTAACATGTAGGAAAATACGTTTGTGATAGGCTGTGTGAACCTCGAAATGTGCTAACCAATCACAGATCTTTTTTTTCTAAATTTATTTCAACAACAATAAATTTCAAACAATCAGAATGTACAAGAAAAAAAACAAGTGAAAAAATAAATATAATTTAAAATATAATTTTTTTATTTTATGTTTGATGGACATTGTATTTTATATGTATTTTAGGATGTGAGAAATTTTCATAACCTTCTTGTTTTACTTTGCCATCAGTAGTACACGCTGATGTAAAATTATATTTTTTTGGTGGGATTGGCACGCAAGGATCTGATTTGATGAAGAAAACACCCCAATGCGTACAAATGCAAATAGTACCAGTAGTCAGAATGTCATACAGGAAAAAATATTAAATGTTTTATTGAACTGCAAGTCATTGATTTAAAACTAAGTGAAAATAAGTACAAACCTTGTTTCCATATGAGTTGGGAAATTGTGTTAGATGTAAATATAAATGGAATACAATGATTTGCAAATCCTTTTTCAACCCATATTCAATTGAATGCACTACAAAGACAAGATATTTGATGTTCAAACTCATAAACTTTTTTTTTTTGCAAATAATAATTAACTTAGAATTTCATGGCTGCAACACGTGCCAAAGTAATTGGGAAAGGGCATGTTCACCACTGTGTTACATCACATTTTCTTTTAACAACGATTGGGAACTGAGGAAACTAATTATTGAAGCTTTGAAAGTGGAATTATTTCTCATTCTTGTTTTATGTAGAGCTTCAGTCGTTCAACAGTCCGGGGTCTCCGCTGTAGTATTTTGCGCTTCATAATGCGCCACACATTTTCGATGGGAGACAGGTCTGGACTGCAGGCGAGCCAGGAAAGTACCCGCACTCTTTTTTTACGAAGCCACGCTGTTGTAACACGTGCTGAATGTGGCTTGGCATCGTCTTGCTGAAATAAGCAAGGGCGTCCATGAAAAAGACGGTGCTTAGATGGCAGCATATGTTGTTCCAAAACCTGTATGTACCTTTCAGCATTAATGGTGCCTTCACAGATGTGTAAGTTACCCATGCCTAGGGCACTAATGCACCCCCATACCATCACAGATGCTGGCTTTTGAACTTTGCGTCGATAACAGTCTGGATGGTTCGCTTCCCCTTTGGTCCGGATGACACGCTGTCGAATATTTCCAAAAACAATTTGAAATGTGGACTCGTCAGACCACAGAACACTTTTCCACTTTGCATGAGTCCATCTTAGATGATCTCGGGCCCAGAGAAGCCGGCGGCGTTTCTGGATGTTGTTGATAAATGGCTTTCGCTTTGCATAGTAGAGCTTTAACTTGCACTTACAGATGTAGCGACGAACTGTATTTAGTGACAGTGGTTTTCTGAAGTGTTCCTGAGCCCATGTGGTGATATCCTTTAGAGATTGATGTCGGTTTTTGATACAGTGCCGTCTGAGGGATCGAAGGTCACGGTCATTCAATGTTGGTTTCCGGCCATGCCGCTTACGTGGAGTGATTTCTCCAGATTCTCTGAACTTTTTGATATTATGGACCGTAGATGTTAAAATCCCTAAATTTCTTGCAATTGCACTTTGAGAAACGTTCTTAAACTGTTTGACTATTTGCTCACGCAGTTGTGGACAAAGGGGTGTACCTCGCCCCATCCTTTCTTGTGAAAGACTGAGCATTTTTTGGGAAGCTGTTTTTATACCCAATCATGGCACCCACCTGTTCCCAATTAGCCTGCACACCTGTGGGATGTTCCAAATAAGTGTTTGATGAGCATTCCTCAACTTTATTAGTATTTATTGCCACCTTTCCCAACTTCTTTGTCACGTGTTGCTGGCATCAAATTCTAAAGTTAATGATTATTTGAAAAAAAAAAAAGTTTATCAGTTTGAACATCAAATATGTTGTCTTTGTAGCATATTCAACTGAATATGGGTTGAAAATGATTTGCAAATCATTGTATTCCGTTTATATTTACATCTAACACAATTTCCCAACTCATATGGAAACAGGGTTTGTATTATTGAAATTTAGGTGCACATTTTCAAAATCTTTGCAGTTTGCAATAATTTTGCAAACAAGGTACAGTTACTAATCAATAATGTTGTAAACACACTCGTAAACAACTTAACATAGTGCACCATTTACTCTCCTTTAATTTAAACAGTTGTTGAAACAAACAAAATTGGTTACCTTTTTCAGATGACAATGCTGATCTCTTTCTTTGGTACAATGTGACCCCAGCTTGTTGTGATTACTTACAGATGTCTAATGTTCTCCAGGAAAGAAAATACATTCACATACACATTGCATCTTTATGCTCTTGTGTGTGTAGTACAGTTGGTTTATCCTTGTTGTAATTGTGCCTCTTCAACGTACAACAGATCAGCTGTGGTGATATGAATGACATCATCCACATAACTTTCCTCCAGAAGGTCTTATCTTTGTCCATGTGATGTCAGATGAAACAAAAATTGAGCTGTTTGGCCACAATACCCACCAATATGTTTGGAGGATAAAAGGTGAGGACTTTAATCCCAGGAACACCATCCTCCTACCGCCAAGCATGGTGGTGGTAGTATTATGCTCTAGGCCTGTTTTGCTGCCAATGGAACTGGTGCGTTAAATGGGGCAATGAAAATGGAGGATTACGAGTGGACCCCGACTTAAACAAGTTGAAAAACTTATTCGGGTGTTACCATTTAGTGGTCAATTGTACGGAATATGTACTGTACTGTGCAATCTACTCATAAAAGTATCAATCAATCACCTCCAAATTCTTCAGGACAACCTAAAATCATCAGCCCAGAGGTTGGGTCTTGGGCGCAGTTGAGTGTTCCAACAGGACAATGACCCCAAACACACGTCAAAAGTGGTAAAGGAATGGCTAAATCAGGCTAGAATTAAGGTTTCAGAATGGCCTTCCCAAAGTCCTGACCTAAATGTGTGGACAATGCTGAAAAAACAAATCCATCTAAGAAAACCAACAAATTTAGCTGAACTGTACCAATTTTGTCAAGAGTGGTCAAAAATTCAACCAGAAGCTTGCGGATGGCTACCTAAAGCGCCTTAATCAAATATTAACATTGCTGTATTATACCCATAATAAATTCATAAAAGAACCAAACTTCATGAATGTTTTTTGTGACCAACAAGTATGTGCTCCAATCACTCTATCACAAATAAATAAGAGTTGTAGACATTATTGGAAACTCAAGACAGCCATGACATTATGTTCTTTACAAGTGTAAGTAAACTTTTGATCGTGACTATATATATATATATATATATATATATATATATTACATTCTAAGATATTATCAAAAGCAAATTATGTTGTTTACCACTTTGTAGTTAAGATTCTTCATTACGTACACCGCTACTCCTCCGCTGTTTCTATTAATATAAGTTATTTCTTACCCTTCCAGATCAAAATATTTTACTTTATTTTATCATCTGTCCATGTTTCTGAGATAGAGATCATTTTCAAGGGTTTGCTGAATTGTTTCAAAAAATCCTTCATGTTGTTGTCATTTGTATACAAGCTTTTACTGTTGAAATTAATAATTGACAGATTGTTGTCAGATTCAATGTTGCTGTTATATTCTTCATCTGTATAATGAAAAAAATATTCATGATGTGGGAGAAAACATTTGTATCTGGATCTATGTCAGTCTCCAATTCCAGAATTTGAGGATCTATGTTGTCAGTTAAATATTTTCCTGCTCACCAGTCTTTTGTGTTGCTTTATCAACAGATTTCGCGATAACTAAAATTATCGATAGTTGCAGCCCTAAAATAAAAGTAACTAATGGATTGATCTACTGTGTTCTTTGGTGGGAGCTTGAACTCAAACCTTGCTGACAAACTAAAATTCTTTGTGACATCTGATTTTATTTGGGGTTTATTCCAGCGCTTCTCATCAAAGCTCATGCGATGCCCTTTGAAGTGCAGCCATCAACCATGGCCAGTGTGGTTATAGGCCTCCACAGCTTCCGACCAGGTACATTATCACAAAACTGTTACACCCTGCACCAACATCCACACAATTTTTGTCTGTATGAATTTTACATTACATTGTTTATTTTGCAGACTGGGCCCAGTTAGCGCCAGCACTGTTCTCCAGCTTTATTCCTCAAATCAACCCTCCCGCTGTGGAGTCATTGCTGTCTGACTACGCCGCTCACGACCAGAAACTTCAGATGGAGCTCTCCATGAACGGCTTCCCACGGTCAGTCACCTTAGTGTATAATTGGTGTTGCTGACTTGTCTTTGGCTGCATCCACAGTGCAATTCTGGTTTGGATCTGCATTGTGGCAATGTAAGCAGAAAAATAAACAGCTTACATATATGCTGTCAATGTGAGCCTGACATCATCAAGGAGAGGAACACCTTAGAACAACAACTGTGTCTCGGTGTGAGGCAGTCATCTGCCTTGACAGGTTGGGTTGTGGTAGATGGACAAAGTATAGATACAGGGATAGTGTGCAGATTGAATAAGCATTTGTGCAAATATCTCGATCAAAAGCAATAATAGTAATGAAGTTTTTTTTTAACATTACTATTACTTAAAAATATAGGAACTGTAATGGCGTTGCGACTGGCTGCACCTTTACAAATTCACACTGCAGGGTATGATGCTCAATTCAGATGTTGCTATCCGATCTTTTTATATATTTGTTCGCATCGGCAATAAAAATGACTGAGTCTGTGAAGTGATGCGAACGTGCCAAGTTCGCGGCAGTAAAGGTGGCCCCAATTTGATAATGTCAAGGGTTTTTTTAAACTGCAGTCAACATTTTTATAACCAAATAATTGCGTGTTGGGTATTAAAAAGGAAGCGGGTAGAAATTCTGGGCATGGCAGCATGGCTGCTACCTCAGTTCAGACCAGACATACGTAATAAGTGTCCTTAATTGAACAACATTGAGGTCTAAAACACGACATTTGTCAATGTAAACAAACTGAATATAGTTGCATATTACGTTCAGATACAAAGTCTCCAGGGCAGAAGCATATTAGAAAATATACAGTAACAAATGGGTCCGCATCATTCAACTTACTGCTTCATAAGCTTAACCTAATGCATTATTGTGGCCTATAGGTGTCGCCAAAAACAATTACCACTCCACTTCAATTTAATTAAAGACTCTCCATTCCAGATGGTTAATAACAAATAGGTTAGTGTTTTTCATACCTACCATCGTAAGTATGAAAGCAATTTAATTTGACCAAACCTTTTCTAACATTCAACACTACAAATGAATAAAAGTATGATTTGTGCTGATATCGTATTGAATCAATATTGTTATGGACAAATACTCAAGGCTCCAATATCTGTATGGTATCGGAAGTGAAAAAGTTGTATCGGGACATCTCTAGCATTTACTGCGACTAGTAAAAATAATGAATGTTGTAGCAGTGTTGGAAGCAGGAGCATCTATTTATTTAAGGAGGAGAGAGAGAATTAAGTAAACAATTGTATCTTTAATTTATCAAAACTACATAGAAAGCATCATGGACGGTATAGTAGAAGTTAGGGCTGCAACTAACAAGTATTTTGAAGTCGATTAGTCAGGGATTATCTTAACGATTAATCAGATAATAAAGCATGCACATATTTAATGGCTCTAATTTTTCCATCGACTTCTAAATGCAGCTTAAGTTTATTTAGGCATGTGCTTACGAACAACAAAGATGACTAATTCATTCCTAAATATGTATTTATACTATAATTGTGCTGCTCACTCAGCTGTTACAACACTTAAAATGACAAATGTTGTTCATTTAAAAGAAAGGAAAGGCACAGTGCTAAAAAAAACAAAACAATTAACCTTGTTTATGTATTTTTTAAAAACTGTTAAAATAGCAGCAATTAAAACAAACAACAACATAAAATCTGACTTCCACAAAAAGAAAAGCATTTTGTGATGTTTAAAAAGCTGCACACTAGTATATTGACTATTGATTAATAACTCTTGGCAGTTTTAGCACTCAAATAGACTCAATGTGTAGAACTCTATCTTTGATTAATTTTTGAAATGTTGGCTATTTATTAGACTGTATGTTTAATCTCATGATACCTAATCTCATGATACCTCCTCTGCATTGGTGTCTGTCTCTCTCTGTGTTAGTGTGTGCATACGCTTGCGCGGTTCACGTTTGTTAAAGTGCCTTTTTTTTGGCATTGCAAATTGACACTGCTTTAAAAAGTACTTGAATTTATGTAAACAAAGTTTAGCTGACTGACTTTGGCTAAAATGATAGTTATTTTTCACCCAACTTCGTCTCACTCTTGTTGGCTAGCTAACAAGGTAGAAGCTAACACTCATACTGAAGTCTGACATCATGTCTCCGCATTAAATGCTCGCGTATCACAGATGGACTGCCTAAAACATGGTCTGCCTTGCAAAATGAGCAAAGTATTCATGTTTTTAACAAGAATAAGAGGAAATATCCTCAAACTTTACATGTTATCACTGGCGTTGTTTTGGCAAGTGACCCGCTTCCGCCCAGAAAGACACAAGTGATGACGTCACGACTATTGTCAACAAATATAATTGTTGGCAACAAATGTTATTATGGACAATGTTGACTAATTGTTGCAGCCCTATTAGAAGTGTGTTGGCCAATATTTGATTGCCTTCATAGTGAGCCCAAGTCAAACTAATCATGATATTAAGTTTAATGTTTTCTCATTGTTCGCATTTTGGCCCTTGTATAACAGTAACCTGTAGTATAGTAGATGTTGAAAAAAGTTTGACCTGAATACATTTTGTGTTTCTGCTGTTTTCAGAGGTGATCAGTCTCGTAAGCGGGCCAACGATGACTCCTGATTGGAAGATGAACATCATCATCACGTGTGTTACTGGTACTACTTAAGACACCTGTGTTCATGTCAGGGCTTTGTGTCACAGAGGAACAGGATTGTAATGTGCTGCACAACAAATCACACAGGAGGCACTAAAGTGGTCACTGGTGCGTGTTTATATCCATGGTTTGTGACAGAGTGCCTTTATGGTATCTGCGCTCATCAGATGTCCCATGAAGGGATAAGCGGATGTAACTTGCATTACTAACCTTTGTCCTAAAAGTGTCTTGCAATCCTTTTTAACAGAGACTTGCTGCTATTAGCCATACAGTATTTTTGTATGCAAACGCCATACTTCTCACTCCTTGTGACTGTGAAATCTGCAGCTTCATTCAACACAAGCGAGAAATGTGAAGTAAACTGTAATGTTCCTTCTAATTTTGCCTTTACTGTGTCTCTAAACTCGATTATGTTTGCAGCTACGCCAAAGAGGAGTACTTTAAATTCTGTGTACTGGTTCAAGCTAACGTTGTCAAAGATGTTTGCTGCCTGTTTGTTGAGTGTATATTTTTTATACTAACATTATTTGGTTGTTCTCGTTGACCACGTTTACACTGCAGACTAAAGTGGCCTAAATCTATTTTTTTCTAAATAGATTTTTTCCAGATGACTGTTTACACTGCAAGTAGAATGTGATCTTTATCAGACTCCAGTATAAAAGTGCACAGGCCCCAATGTGGCCCCAATGTGGTCTCGACGCCACTTGCATGCACAGTTCGATGAAGTGAAAACAAAAGAAGTTGACCGGATTCCGTAAATGAAGAAGAAGTCGCTACTTTTACAAAATAAAAAATGTGTGTTTTTGTTTACATGAAAATAAATTAAAGTAATATAATTAACTTATTTACGTAAACAACTTACGCAATGTAAGTAACATGTAAGCAAATACGGGACAGCATACACGTCTATTCCGGTCCTTCAACAACCACAATTTCTTCAAAATCAAAGTATATACGGTAATATATATCTTCATATATTACATATAGTCTTTTATCTAGTGACGTTCCGAAAATTCAGCGGACAAAAAATACTTTGCTCACCGGAACTGAATGTTGTGATGGTATTTACTCCCGCTGCTGGGCTGCGTCTTTCCCCGTGCACATGAATGACGTAGCTCGCCCAAAGATGACGAAAAAGTCACAATCACATCGCATTCAGGACACTTTTTCATTTATACAGAAGTCTCATTTGAAAAGATCAGATGCGGACTACCTCCTGATGTGGCCTTAATCTGATGCGAAAGGATCGGATTTAAAGCACTTGGAAGCGGTAAAAAAAATCTGATCTTTGTCACTTGAGGGGAAAAAAATCCAATTTGGTGTGCAGTGTAAACGAGGCCATTGAAACTGCTGTGTTTGTTGTAGAAATGTACAGTACATGTACATGTACAGTAGAAAGGGGATTCATATGGCCCCATTCATCACAGTTTACCTGAAACATGAAATGTGACAATTTTGGGGGGTGCACTATCCACTTTATGAGTGTTGAATATCTAAAAATGTTTTGTGTCTATTCCAAATTTGACCTTTGTGTCAGTTGTTATATAGAGTGGCACTTTCCATTAATTTTAGCAGATCCACCAGGATTGGGGCCTAATGAATCCGTTTCCTACTGTAGGAATCTTTACTTTGACATTGTTTAGTTTCGCCTGGTCCTTATGTGTTAACTGGCAACAACTGATATGCAAACATACAAACATGTGCCATGTGTCCAGGTGTGCAGTTTATTTGTGTTTGTCGCAGATATGTTGGTGTAATAATTCAAAGAAATGTTTTTACACTGTTTTAAGTGTAATTTATATCTCAGCCTTGGTCTTTTTGTCTGTCATGGGAATGCTTGTTATTGTCGTTAAATAAATATGTTCATAAGGAACCATCTGTTGTTATTTAGCTCCCAGAAAATGAGACCATACATGATTATTCATTGCATAGAATGCATATAACTTAAAAATGACCAAAAAGCATAACATGTTTTTCTTCAGTACAATATTTTTGTAACTTTGGCTTCATAGTTCATTTAAAGTCTAAACCAGAAAAAGTGAGTGCAAACTAATGTAAACAGTATGATACAGTAACACTACTCCAATGTAAGCAAAACAAAATAATATACAAAATATAACACCAACATTTAAATGAATCAAACAGAACTGGTCATATTTTCAGGAACCCTCTTTCCAATGTAAATTGATAGTCTAGTTCATGTTTTTTAAACTTGCCACCTAGCGCTTTAAAGATCGCAGCTGTAAAATGTATGTAAGAAATGTTTTTAAGCATGTTCTGTGTATTTTTGCCTAAGTTGAGTAATTGTTAAATGAACAAAAAATATCAATACTACATAGTGGCCAGTTGATGAGACCAAACCAATTAGAGCGCACTCTTCAGTATCGTGGCCATTGATTGGCTCAGCCATAAAGGAGTGAAAAGGTGACCATGTGAATGTTATTTAATTTCTAGAGGTCTTGTATAATACTAAAAACTATTCAGAAGGCAGTAAACATTGTTTTTAATGTTCTAGCTGAAAATATTAAATTTATAATGAATAATTTGCGGAAATTAATACAACACAATCAGGCGAGGAACCAGCTAACAGTGATAAACGAGGAATTACTGTAACACTTTGACTCTGCACATACTGGGAGACAAATATACTGTACATCCAAACATGCATACAGTCGTACATTTATACATAAATACGCACCTACATCATACATGCATACGCATATACATACAGTCATACTGTATATTCATACTTACATACGCACATACATACAGTAGGTACGTATGCACACACAAACAGTTTATACACACACGCATTCACTGTACAAACATGCATATATACATACATGCACTCATGCATATAATCACACCTCATCAAACATATTTTAACATTGTTCCCCCCATACCCCTACCATTCCTTGGGGGGAAACTGGCAGCACACTGACGCAGCTTATCCTGTTATTACTATAACAATCTACAAGGTTAAAACAGTTTGCTTCTCTCTCTTCCCCTCCATTTATCTGCTTTCTTTTGTAATTCAAATATCCTTTACATTTATGTATTGTTGCATTTGAAGGGATTGTAATGTTGATAATAGAGGTAATTATTATTATTATTATTATTATTATTATTATTCATTTTTGATAGTGTAATTCTATTGGTATTGTTATTGTTTCATTTGTAGTGCAATAATGTTCTTTGTCATTTCTGTGTTGTAATTTGTGGCATCATATTTATCCATATCGTATTTGCTGATGGTCTGTTGTTTTTGTTGTTTTTGTTTTTTGTATTTTTGTTGTCGTTGTCTCTGTCTCATCCTCCTCTTGTCTTTTTTTCTTCTTCTTCATCTTCTTTCTATGCCCTCCTGTTCTGGTCACCACATATATTCATTTAATAAAATCAAATACAAATAGGGCAACAACAGAAGAATCCCATGCTTCTCTTTTGTAAAGTAAATCTGTACAGCAAACATGGACATCTACATCAACAATATGATTTGCCTGAGTGGCTGGACACGAAATGTTTAAAAAAAAATAACACGTCAAATTTTTAAACATAAATACCCATGTATTTCGGTGAACATTATTATGGAAATGAATGAATAAAAGTAGTTGATCAAATAAAACTATTTTAAATGTATGTTCATTATGTATGTATATTTATGCAATGAAAATATATAAGGGAGGAAAATACCTATATTAAAAAAAAAAAACGTCTATGGAGTTTTTGGTTCTAGTAATCACAGCCTCGGCACATATGTGCCTTATAAGTTTGCGTTTACAATATATACTAGTTTTTATTATTTGTATGTATAGTACAGAGGTCGGCAACCCGCGGCTCTAGAGCCGCATGCGGCTCTTTAGCGCCGCCCTAGTGGCTCTCTGGAGCTTTTTCAAAAATGTATGAAAAATGGGGGAAAAATATATTTTTTGTTTTAATATGGTTTCTGTAGGAGAACAAACATGACACAAACCTCCCCAATTGTTATAAAGCACACTGTTTGTATTAAACATGCTTCACTGATTCGAGTATTTGGCGAACACCGTTTTGTCCTACTAATTATGGCGGTCCTTGAACTCACCGTAGTTTGTTTACGTGTATAACTTTCTCCGACTTTCTAGGACGTGCTTTATGCCACTTCTTTTTCTGTCTCATTTTGTCCACCAAACTTTTAAGGTTGTGCATGAATGCACAAAGGTGAGTTCTGTTGATGTTATTTACTTGTGTGGAGTGCTAATCAGACATATTTGGTCACTGCATGACTGCAAGCTAATTGATGCTAACATGCTATTTAGGCTAGCTATATGTACATATTGCATCATTATGCCTCATTTGTAGCTATATTTGAGGTCATTTAGTTTCTTTTAAGTCCTCTTAATTCAATGTATATCTCATGACACACTATCTGTATGTAATATGGTTTTAAATTTTTTGCGGCTCCAGACAGATTTGTTTTTGTATTTTTGGTAGCTGAGATAGGCTCCAGCGCCCCCTGCGACCCCGAAGGTAATAAGCGGTAGAAAATGGATGGATGGTTATGGTTCTTTCAACATTTTGGGTTGCCGACCCCTGGTATAGTACAATGCATGTAATACATTGATTGAATGTATTGAATTATTCATTAAAATCAAATGTAATAATATGTATATTATAATAATAATAATAACCTAAATACAATTGAGATATGTTCCAAGCAACATTTTGAAGTCAAGAAAAACAATGAATGGGCTTTACACTTATTGTTAGGGATGGACTTATCATTTCATTAAGCAAACACAGGCATAGGCAGTGTGGGGCCCCAAAACATCACGTAATACGGCCACTGTCAAGAGCTTTCTTTTTCCCACCAGTCACACACTTTCGGCCTTCACAATAATAGCGCTACGCATCACATCCGGTCCAGAATAATGCTCTCTAAAAAATGGCTTACACTCAATTAAATGCTAAATGTTCTTATAGTTATTCATTGTTTTTGATGTGGTGGGCCTCATTGACGATATTGTCTTAGGCCCTTAAATGACTAAACAGACCCCTGCTTATTGTTCAATATTTTTGGGAATGAAACTGAAAGTTTTTGCTTGTGTGTTGACATTGTGGCTGTGCGAGAGGCGTCTAAGTCTGTATGACGGCGCTCTGTGGCGGACCAGTGGAGGTGGAATCCCTTTCCAGAATGCCCTCGCTGGCCAATGAGCAGGGACGCCACCCAGACGTATGGGCCAGGCCTCCCCAAAATAACTTGCCAGCGCGGCGCTGACGAATGTTGCTACTTTTACCGCTGACAGGTTACCCCTAGCTACTCGCCTCCGTATTTCCCTGTAAAAAGCTAAGGTGAACTAGAGAAAAGCGGGAAGGCCGAGCAGCTGCCGTTGTCCCGACATTTTCCCAAGTGGCGGCAACTGGAGGAGCGGGAATCTCCCACTTTGAGCACAGGTGCGCCCCTGAGGAGACACCAGTCCATTCCCAGAGGCCAGCTGGGCTAACTCTGAAGGTAAAAACACAACATTCCCCTGCATGGTGTCTTTTGGCATCAGCCTGCCGCTTGTAGAGCCTCAGAAATGGGCTTCTTAATTCAATTACCGGAGCCCCCTCCCGAGTCCTGTGTTTATCCCGTTCATGAAAAATGACCCTTGTCACCTCACTCGGCTGTTTCCAAGTTTACCACCGCTGCCGTGGCTTTGTTTGGATTCCAGTCATGATTGTTGCGACTGATCAAAAAACTGCGATAACCAGGTCAGGCAAGATGAAGGAAGCTTTTTTTTTTGGTTGATTTTCTCGGTGTAAACTGAGCCTGCGGCTATTATTAGGTTCGGCTCGGAGGCTGTTTTGCAGAGGATTAATGTACACAACAGCTGCAGCTTCAGGTCTGCTGGAAGGGCCCTGCAGTGCTGCTTAATTGCGCTGATTTGAGTGTCAGTAGCAAATGTCTGGCCTATCTCGTGTCCCTTTGCAAAAACTTGCTCATGCTTAAAGTTGCGTAAGAAGGAAACTTGAAAAAAAAGTTTGCAAGTAACCCTCTGACACCCGATGACGACTACGCTGGGATTAGACTCAAATAAAATGCTATTTTTACATTCAGCTTCTGTATGTATTGGACACTTTGTACCTACTCGTCCTCCATAGCTTCGTTCGTTGTCTGTTTGCAGGGTTACACAAAACCTATAGATTTGGAAGAAAAGTTTATTAGAATTTGGTGAGAGTTTGAAAAAAAACAAACTTTTGTTACAGTCCACTTGCATCGGTGCTGAGTAGAGCAATGACGCACCAAATCCAGCAGATGAAGCTGCCCTTCCAGATATGTTTAGGCTGGACGGTTTGTGCTTTTGATTGATTGATTGAAACTTTTACTAGTAGATTGCACAGTACAGTACATATTCCGTACAATTGACCACTAAATGGTAACACCCGAATAAGTTTTTCAACTTGTTTAAGTCGGGGTCCACGTATGTGGTGGCATTTGATTGGCAACACTAAATTGGCCCTAGTGTGTGAATGTGAGTGTGAATGTTGTCTGTCTCTCTGTGTTGGCCCTGCGATGAGGTGGCGACTTGTCCAGGGTGTACCCCGCCTTCCGCCCCAATGCAGCTGAGATAGGCTCCAGCACCCCCCCGCAAGCCTGAAAGGGACAAGCGGTAGAAAATGGATGGATGGATGTGTTTGTGCCATAGACCGGTGGCTCTCAAACTTTTTTCGCCAAGTACCATCTCAAAAAACACTTGGCTCTCCAGGTAACACCGTAATAACCAACACTAAAATTCAGTAGCACTGTAGGCCTAAATATTCATTAAAAACAAGGCAGAGGTTTTATTTTACAAGTATATTTAATATGTTTGTATGTATGCATTCACGCCTGTCCTGGTTGTCTTTTGAACAAAAGATGCATTGAAGTCTCCTTATGTTCTTTACAACTATCATGTTAGATCACTCACCAGATTACTTTTACGAACAGTTTTTAAAATCAACTAACAAACATATTCATGACACAACAAATGCCAGTAATGGCTATTTGGCACTTCCTGCTGTGTATCATTCTGGAATCAGTTGCCATCTCACATTAATCTCTCACAAAGTAAATTGTCATTCAAGATAGCTTTGAAGATACACCTATTGCAGCTGCCCACATGACATTCATTTTTAATACTGGGTTTAATTAGCTTTTTATCTTATGTTGTACTTTTCTTTTGTATGTTTGGTAATGTATGTATTCTTTGTGTTTTTACTTTGTATGCTCCTAAATGGACCCTAGGAAGACTAGCGGTCACCTTGGCGTCAGCTAATGGGGATCCATTCAATAAACAATAAACACACAGTTTGAACAGTAACACTGTGTTTGAATATAGGAAAATAAAAAGCTTAACTTTAATGAAGTGATTGTGGCATACCACCTGATGGAGCCTGTGTACCACGGTTTGGGAATCACTGCCAAAGACATATAAACGTAGATGCCTCATGGGAATACTTTTGATTGCATTCAGC
This sequence comes from Nerophis lumbriciformis, assembly GCF_033978685.3. NCBI lineage: Eukaryota > Metazoa > Chordata > Actinopteri > Syngnathiformes > Syngnathidae > Nerophis > Nerophis lumbriciformis. The sequence continues at coordinate 37,291,394 of NC_084549.2, read as the reverse complement.
CATCTTGACGTCATTTGCTGATTATATAGCAAATATATAAATATAAACACTTCAACTTACGAGCTTCAGTGACGGAACGCTTAACTCAAAACGCTTGTATCTCAAATCTCCCGCCCCCAAATAAATGCACAATTATGTAACATGTAACATGTTTTTTTTTATAAAAAAAAAAAAAAGACAAAGACAAACTTTCAGATACAAAATATTGTATAAAAACATAAATTAGACTGCACCACAAATTAGTAGTTTTAGAGTAGTTTTATGAAGTAATTTAATAATACTGTATGGCGTTTACTTGGAGAGTGGACTTCTACATTATCTCCTTTCAGCTGCTTCTCCGTCAAACACGCCATCAGCAGCTTTACCATGTTTTCATGGAAAAATGTCCACCGTTTATACATTATTGTGTTACAGTGATACGCCCGATGCTCAGTCCTATTTTTGATGTTTTTATTCATTTTGAAGATCATCTGCTGCTTCTTCTCAGCGCTGTCCTATAAACTCAGGTTCTTCCTTCCCAGGGTCGGAAAACAAAGTTATATCAATCTCTCGCTATAAGCTCATGCTAACAAGAAGAACCAGATGTTTTAGGCGAGTCTTACAGGGTTCACTGTGACATTTTCCACATCTATATGCTTGTAACTCAAATTTTTGCTTGCAATTTAAAGCATAACAATTAGCGGCGAGACAGAGCTTATCTCCAAATTCTCTCAACTTGGGGCATTCCTATGTTGAGGTACCAGTCTACTATGAAGTCCTGATCATAATACTTCAGATTTCCACAGTGAAACCAACCTCCAAACAACAGTGAACTTTTAAGAAATTCCGTCTGTTACCTTGCATTACTCTACAGGGCAAGATCTGCCACATCCAAAATGTTGTGTGCCATATCTGCCATTTTCCCCAGTAAACTACCGTACTTTCCCATTTCAATAGTTTCCGTATTTTATCTTCCTTAAAAGAACTCTGCAGTGCTAACATCGACATAACATCGACACACCCTGTAGCTGGTAAAGTCCACCCTTCAAAATAATAGCACACCAGAAAAACTTTGAAAATTCAGGTAGAAAGACCAAAAGTTTCTTTACCATTTGTAATTCTTCAGAAATGTTTCCTTATTTAATATGCAATAATAACGTCTGCGGCCTACTTAGTTCTATTCTAGTATTTAAAACAGCTGCACTTAAAGGACTGCAAAAGTTGTATTTATACTTGTTATATATATGTATATATATATATATATATACAGGTAAAAGCCAGTAAATTAGAATATTTTGAAAAACTTGATTTATTTCAGTAATTGCATTCAAAAGGTGTAACTTGTACATTATATTTATTCATTGCACACAGACTGATGCATTCAAATGTTTATTTCATTTAATTTTGATGATTTGAAGTGGCAACAAATGAAAATCCAAAATTCCGTGTCTCACAAAATTAGAATATTGTGTAAGGGTTAAATTTTGAAGACACCTGGTGCCACAAACTAATCAGCTGATTAACTCAAAACACCTGCAAAGGGCTTTAAATGGTCTCTCAGTCCAGTTCTGAAGCCTACACAAACATGGGGAAGACTTCAGATTTGACAGCTGTCCAAAAGGCAACCATCGACACATTGCACAAGGAGGGAAAGACACAAAAGGTTATTGCTGAAGAGGCTGGCTGTTCTCAGAGCTCTGTGTCCAAACACATTAATGGAGAGGCAAAGGGAAGGAAAAACTGTGGTCAGAAAAAGTGTACAAGCGATAGGGATCACCGTGCCCTGGTCAAGATTGTGAAAAAAAACCCATTCAAAAATGTGGGGGAGATTCAGAAGGAGTGGACAGCTGCTGGAGTCAGTGCTTCAAGATCCACCACCAAGAGAGGCTTGAAAGACATGGGTTTCAACTGCCGCATACCTCGTGTCAAGCCACTGTTGACCAAGAAACAGCGCGAAAAGCGTCTCACCTGGGCTAAGGAAAAAAAGAGCTGGACTGCTGCTGAGTGGTCCAAAGTCATGTTTTCTGACGAAAGCAAATTTTGCATTTCCTTTGGAAATCGAGGTCCCAGAGTCTGGAGGAAGACAGGAGAGGCACAGGATCCACGTTGCCTGAAGTCTAGTGTAAAGTTTCCACCATCAGTGATGGTTTGGGGTGCCATGTCATCTGCTGGTGTCGGTCCACTCTGTTTCCTGAGATCCAGGGTCAACGCAGCCGTCTACCAGCAAGTTTTAGAGCACTTCATGCTTCCTGCTGCTGACCTGCTCTATGGAGATGGAGATTTCAAGTTCCAACAGGACTTGGCGCCTGCACACAGCGCAAAATCTACCCGTGCCTGGTTTACGGACCATGGTATTTCTGTTCTAAATTGGCCCGCCAACTCCCCTGACCTTAGCCCCATAGAAAATCTGTGGGGTATTGTGAAAAGGAAGATGCAGAATGCCAGACCCAAAAACGCAGAAGAGTTGAAGGCCACTATCAGAGCAACCTGGGCTCTCATAACACCTGAGCAGTGCCAGAAACTCATCGACTCCATGCCACGCCGCATTAACGCAGTAATTGAGGCAAAAGGAGCTCCAACCAAGTATTGAGTATTGTACATGCTCATATTTTTCATTTTCATACTTTTCAGTTGGCCAACATTTCTAAAAATCCCTTTTTTGTATTAGCCTTAAGTAATATTCTAATTTTGTGACACACGGAATTTTGGATTTTCATTTGTTGCCACTTCAAATCATCAAAATTAAATGAAATAAACATTTGAATGCATCAGTCTGTGTGCAATGAATAAATATAATGTACAAGTTACACCTTTTGAATGCAATTACTGAAATAAATCAAGTTTTTCCAAATATTCTAATTTACTGGCTTTTACCTGTGTGTATATATATATATACATGTGTATGTATATATATATATATATATATATATATATATATATATATATATATATATATATATATATTATTCATACTTATTATTTGTGTATTTTGTATGTATGGCTACAAAGTTATAGTAACTAAAAAGTGTTTTTTTTTAATGTGAGGGACAATTCAAAATAACAGTGGGGATATGGCACCACCTTATGGAATGTTTACAATTAAAACACAACCAAAAATACATTTATAGTCAATATTACAGAATAATTCCCACCAATAAACTAATATTTGTGTGAAATTGAAATGATCTAATAGCTGCTAGCAGTGATTGTTTCTTTGATGACAGAGCCATAAATCCCATCTCCAGTATTCACTTCAGAAACACATTTTAACCATGTGGCTAACTACTTCTACCTGCAGCTATAGTGACCCTGAACTAGGTAGGCCTTGTAGGGGAACCACACTTTTTTTGGAATGTTGCCAATCATTCACAATCCTAATGTAAAACAAGAATCAATCAATCAATCAATCAATCAATGTTTATTTATATAGCCCTAATTCACAAGTGTCTCAAAGGGCTGCACAAGCCACAACGACATCCTCGGTACAGAGCCCACATAAGGGCAAGGAAAAACTCACTCCAGTGGGACGTCGATGTGAATGACTATGAGAAACCTTGGAGAGGACCGCATATGTAGGTAACCCCCCCCCCCCGAATGCAATGGATGTCGAGTGGGTCTGACATAATATTGTGAGAGTCCAGTCCATAGTGGATCCAACATAACAACATAATAGTAAGAGTCCAGTCCATTGAACACATATGTTTTTCTTTTTTTTAATGCATTCTAAATACTAAATAAATGCGATCAAATGTTAGCTGACAATGGAGGCTATAGTAGTCGCTCTGTTCTGCCTATAAAGCCCTTAAAACATCCAAACACCTTCATCAAGGTTTTATATACATGATGTACTGTAAGTATATTTGTAATGTAGTAACCGGCACATTCATAATAACATGTAATATTTACAGACTTTGCTCATTTTAAGCATATGGAGGGGCATTCATTTCACAAACGCATAACAACGTTCACTTTTTCTTTTAACAACATCAGCAAACATAATAAAATATCACTTACTGTACAATGTCTGCTGTAATTAGGATGGCGACTGTCAGGGTGTTAATATATTCCCCTCTAGATGAAGAATGACTCATAATCCTTCATTATTTAGGTACAGTGTTTTATTTTCCTTTATTCAAACACAGTGTTACTGTTCAAACTGTGTGTAATGTTACAGTGGCCAAAAAATTAAATATACTTGTTAAATAATACCTCTGCCTTGTTTTTAATGAATATTTAGGCCTATTGCACTACTGTGTTTTAGTGTTGGTCATTATGGTGGTACTTGGAGAGACAGTTGTTTTCTGTGTTGGCACTTGGTGAAAAAAGTTTAAAAAAAAAAAAATCATGAGCTCCGAGGCGACAAAGCAGCTCACGAGTTTATTCACAAGTTAGAATACATTAAAACAATATATACACCTGTCTTCTTGTCTCTCATAATGATTGTGAACGATAGGCTAATTTCCAAAAAAGTGAGGTTCCCCTTGAGTCATTATAAATACAGACTGAACATACAATTCTTTATATTTTGAGCCTTGTGAGATTCCCAGGAGATGGTCAGAGACAGGCACCACAGTGGCACAGTGGTAGTCCTGAGTTCAATCCCGGGCTCGGGATCTTTCTGTGTGGAGTTTGCATGTTCTCCCCGTGACTGCGTGGGTTCCCTCCGGGTACTCCGGCTTCCTCCCACCTCCAAAGACATGCACCTGGGGATAGGTTGATTGGCAACACTAAAAATGGTCCCTAGTGAGTGAATGTGAGTGTAAATGTCTGTCTATCTGTGTTGGCCCTGCGATGAGGTAGCGACTTGTCCAGGGTGTACACCGCCTTCCGCCTGATTGTAGCTGATATAGGCTACAGCACCCCCCGCGACCCCAAAAGGGACAAGCGGTAGAAAATGGATGGATGGATGGATGGTCAGAGACACTTCAGCTTGCTTAATGGATGTTGGTTGCTCTTTGTGTTGCCAAGTGTGTGTTTGTTGTACTGTATTGTTCTTTCGAGTGACATTCAAGATTGCCATGATATGTTTAAATTAGTGTTGTCAAATTATTCAAAATATTTTGACTTGATGAATCACACTTGTGAATTTGGACTAATCATAATTAATCACAGGTTATTATTTTCCTGCATTATTTAGATAAACGGAAAAAAAGACCCCAAAACTTGGACACAAATGCAGTTTAATTGTCAGAAATCCACACAGTTGTAATGTGTTACTTGAATGCACGTCATTTATTTGCTAAAAACTTATTAGCAGTTTTTATTTAAAGTTCAGTCAAGGTTTATTTTGAAGTGAACTTTGCCAGCGAGCACACCAGTCGGAGTCTTTGCACTGACGTGTGTATGCATTGACCTGATCACTGACTGACCGTACAACAACCCATGCCACTTTTCAGGTAACCATCCACGGTTAACGTAAAGAAGCTATTTGTGCTCCAATTAAATGGTATTAATCTGCCTATATACCTTATTAATAAGACATTTTGGGGGGATTAATCGCATGAGTCAACTTGTTGTTGTTGATGGTCCTCATTTTAGTATTGACCGCACAGGGTGCACTAGGCCAGTGGTTCTCAAACTTTTTTCACCAAGTACCAACTCAGAAAAAACCTTGGCTTTCCAAGTACCACCATATGCCAAGATCAGTGGCCCTGTGGTTTGAGTGGAGACTGGGAGGTTGTGAGTTCAAACCTCGGCCGAGTCATACCGAAGAGTACAAAAACATGGGACCCGTTACCTCCCTGCTTGGCACGCAGCATCAAGGGTTGGAATTGGGGGTTAAATCACCAAATGATTACCGAGCGTGGCGCACGCTGCTGCACACTGCTCCCCTCACCTCCCAGGGGGTGAACATGGAGATGGGTCAAATGCAGAGGACAAGTTTCACCACACCTAGTGTGTGTGTGACAATTGTTGGGACTTTAACTTTATAGTGACCAACAGTAAAATACAGTAGTGTAGTAGGCCTAAGTATTAATTAAAAACAAAGCACAAAAAAACAAAGGGGACGGCGTGGCGCATTGGAAGAATGGCCGTGCGCGACCCGAGGGTCCCTGGTTCAATCCCCACCTAGTACCAACCTCGTCATGTCCGTTGTGTCCTGAGCAAGACACTTCACCCTTGGTTAGCGCCTTGCATGGCAGCTCCCTCCATCAGTGTGTGAATGTGTGTGTGAATGGGTAAATGTGGAAGTAGTGTCAAAGCGCTTTGAGTACCTTGAAGGTAGAAAAGCGCTATATAAGTACAACCCATTTATCATTAATTAAAGCAGAGGTTTTATTCAATGTTTTGGCCTCTGTAACATTACACACAGTTTGAATATAGGGGGGGGAAAAACACCATACTTTAATCAAGTGATTCTTTGGCGTACCACTAGATAGAGCCCGTGTACCGCTACTACAGTTTGATTATCACTGAACTAAGCTATGGAGTTAAGTAGAGGGCCATAAAGTTTGAGAACCCTGATCTAAGGACTACGTTGTGTTTCTCCCTGCAGCATGCAGGAGAACGCCTCTGAGCCGCCGCAGTCGCTCTCTCAGCTCTTAAGGGAAAGCTACTTGGCGGAGGCGCGTGCCCAGCAGCGCCACAGCGAGATGAGCCGCTCGGACGCCTCATCGGCACGTCTTCAGATTTTCGGCTCGCTCAAAGGAAAGGCTGAGGACTCTGCGGGCCTTCATGAGAGCCATTTGCCGGACCTGTCAGCCTTCCTCAGCCAGGAAGAGCTGGACCAGAGCGTTAACTTGGCTCGACAGGCCATCGGACATGAACATGAGCCCCGCGAGGAGAGGTCCGAGGTCAAAGTCACTCCATCAGCCTCCTCAGCGTCCATGTCTGCGTCTGTCCACGCCACTAAATCTTCTCCTGCTCCTTACGTGTCCTGCACACGACCAGCTGAGCCGCCAGCCACCAAACCAAGTGTCCTTACAGCAGACAGAAAGTCGCAGAAAGCCGCCAACGTGGTGAAGAACAGTGGTGAAGGCCTCAACCACGTCAACAAGTCAGCAAGGAACGCCCCGTATGGGATGGAGACCCAGTCCAAGAAGGAGTTCCTCAACAAGGCAGCAGACTTCATCGAGGAACTCTCTTCTCTCTTCAAGGCCAACAGCTCCAAGCGAGTGCGACCGAGAGCCTGCAAAGCCCACAGGAGTCGGAATCAGAGCAAGGGCCAAAACGATGACACGGTTTATTCCGCCAGCTCAGAGAGCAGGGAGCGCTCGGTTATGTCTGGGAAGACGACGGACGACGGGCCCGGTCCTGCTGTCAGCCACCAGCCGGAGGTCCAGCTGGACTCTGGGATCGGTCGTGTGGATTTCCAGGATGCCAGGATTACCGAGGAGCAGCAAATCGACCTCAAAGAGGTGGAGGTGGCTGAAAGCTGCATTTTGCCACCATCATCCTACTCCGAGGAGCCAGCCAGTGAGCCTCCTCACTTTATCCAGAAACTGAAAAGCAGAGAAGTTCTGGAGGGCATCAAAGTCCAGTTAGACTGCATCGTCAGAGGACACCCAGCACCTGAAGTCAGGTAAGGAGGCAAAAATGTCCATCTTGATGTGAGCGCCATTTATTTCATATGAACATTTCGTATTCACATATTAGCAGTGAGGTATTTAAGTAGCGCAGAGTCCGTTTTGACAGAAAAAGTAGTCTGTGAGCTAGAAATGGGAAATTAGTGACTACGAACGCTCATGTTACTTTGATCGAATACAGTGTTGTCCTAACTTAAGTGAGTTTTGAGATAAGAGCTGTCTCTCAATTAATCGTTATGCTTTTAGTTGCAAGCAAAAATTTAAGTTCCAGGCATCCCTGCCATTAGTTGGTGTAGCCAATGTCTCAGGCTGCTTCTACACTAAAATCTCACCTAACCTTATCTTTGTCCACACACACACAATGTCAATTTTAAGACCCCCTCACCCCTCCATCCGCCGGCGCAACGCGACTTAGTACGCATGCGCGGAAAATGCGCACGTCATAGTTACCTCTAGTGTTGCTTCGTGTGCGAGTTTTTCAATTAAATTGAACTTATCTGAATAATATCCAGTGTTGTGGTATTTCAATTAATTAGAATCCAGTGGGCTGTGGGGCCCTATTGTAATGAATCACACCTGAGACATCATAAATGAATCAAATCTTTAATGGACGTGTGAAAGTACACAATGTGATAAGAACATTTTACATCAATCAATCTATGGATCTAGATATCTGGTCAGGACACTCTTCACTCTTTTGCCTTCACCTTCATTGTCCATTCGTTTTTGGTGACTTTATATACTCTGGACTTAGACGTTGAGTCCGCGACATACATGGCGGATAATAACTGATACATTCTGCTTTGCCAGTCCAAAAGCATTCGCCGTTTTCCGTATTCTTCCCTCGTTGGTCAGGTAATACAAAGCAAATGCTACCTTTTTTATCACATCCACGGAAGCCCGCCTTCTCGTTGTATATCCTTCGACAAATGGACAAAGTTTTTTGCTTAGTAGAATCACAGCTGACCTGGACATTCGAAAGTTCTCTTGCCATGCTTCTGGTACAACACACTCGTTGACAAACATATCCCACCACGCTGCCGTTCTTCCAGGCCTTCTCCAAAACCAGAAAATATGCGTCTGAGATGTGTTGTATGTTGTATAGCTCCAATCGCGCATTTCCTTCTCTTAAGGTATTCATGTGTGATTTCCACAAGCGTCTGTACGTGTAGAAGAATGAGAAACATGGGCATGTCTGGATGATTCTCCTCCATCTTTCCAGTGGTTAGCTCCGAGTTACGAAACCGTTTTTTATGAAGCTGGCTGTGGCGCATTCTTTCTGACGTCACTTCCTGTGTGGGGCGCGGTCTTTCTGACTTCACTTTCTCTCCAAACTCAGTTTGTAAACGATCAATGAGTCCATACAGAGCTAAGAGCTGGAGATTCAAGAAATACACGGCGCACTTACCAGTGTAAAAAATTATCTCAGGAGGGGAACCTTAAACGATGGGTTAGAGTGGCTGAAACGGGGCTTAAGCTAAATAATTATCCGTTTAAGGAGTTATCCGGCTTAATGTAGACAGGGCCTCAGTGAGCTGTGAGATCCAACCAAAACATCTGGTCTTACTCGCTAGCATTGGTTTATAGACAAAGATCGACTTAACTTTGTTATTCCAAGCCTGGAAAGGAAGAAAGTGAGTGTGAAGGACACTGCTGAGAGGAAGAAGTGGATGATATTCATTGAATTAAAGAAAGGAATCATCAAAAGCAGGACAGAGTGTCGCCAACTTGGTGAAGCGGTTGGAGCGTTTCACTGCTGGTCTTTGCCATACTAGTGCAGGATGAGTCTAATTCCAGCCAAGGATGTTAAAATAATAGCAAAATGGCAGACATTTATCCATGACAATATGGAGAAACTGCTGATGGTGTGTTTGACAGAGAAGCAGCTGGAAAGAGATACTGTAGAAATCCACTTTACAATGTAAATATTGTACACTATTATTACATTATTACATCCATCAACGGGATGTACCGTTATATTACTCTGCCAGATGTGGGAACAGTGACATCTTTGCATATTTTCTAAATATTTAGCTTCACACTTTGCAAGACATTAAATTTAACATTTAGTTTTACATTTAGATTTAGATTTTACATTTGAGATTTAGATGCATTTAGATACAACATTTCGATTTAGATTTACCATTTATATTTAACTTTTTTTTTAAATTTATTATTCAGATTCAGGATTTACATTTAGATTTACCATTTAATTTCTAACGCAAATGTGGGAAAAAAGTAGCTTAAAGTGAGAAAAAATTATATAAATTTTAAAGAAGTGAGCTAAATATTACAAATAAATCAGCTATTGAGTTTTTCAACTTGGCACCCCGTATACTTGGAGCAATGCACAGACAAAACACAAATATTTTAAGTCCAAATGTTCCTGGACATTTAGTAGAAAAGAAGCTTAAGGTTTACTTTATGTTACTTCCAGGAATTCTGGCCCCAACGAAATAAATAATTTACGTTGGTTTGCTGCACAATCCTTTGATTTGTCCTAATTCCCTCCCTTGGTATGGCGCTCATTCCAGAATATGGATTTTTTTTTTCATCCCGTTCTCACTTTCTTCTGCTCATTCTTTTAGAACAGGGATTCTCAAACTGTGGTACCAAAGCATCACTTAATTAAATATTCAAACACAGTTTTACTGTTCAAAATATGTGTAATGTTATATTAAATGTACTTGTTAAATAAAACCTATGCCTTGGTTTTAATGAATATTCAGGCCTATTACGCTGCTGTATTGTGATGGTGTGTTTGGAACTATCTAGATCAGTGATTCTCAAACTGCGGGGTCCATCTTGTGGTGCATCAAAGTAAAGTGTTTTATTTACCTATAGTCGAACACAGTGTTTGCACTGTAACATTACACACAGAACTGTGTGTAATGTTACAGTGGCCAAACATATTAAATATACTTGCTGAATTAAACCTCTGCTTTGTTTTTAATGAATATTTAGGCCAACTATGCTACTGTATTTTAGTGTTGGTCATTATGGTGTTACTTGGAGAGCCAAGTGTTTTCTGACGTGATACTTGGTGAAAAAAGTTTGTCTTGGAACAAGTGTAGCAAAGAGCCAAATAAAAAGCTAAAATTTGATCGTTTGATGCTGACAATGATTCAAACTCTGAGATTTTCAGTTCAGTTCAGTTTATTTCGAACATGCATACAATACAATGTAATTCATCACATATTTCCAGTTGTTTCATTACAGCACGTCCGAAAAGGAGTAGGAAGAAGCTGACCTTATTTAATCCTATGCTTTTTCATACCATAGCAATTTTATCCAATTTCCTTGTTCTCTGTAACATAACAGTGAATGAATAATTAATAAATAAATAATATACCATAGTAAGTAAACAAATGTTGAATACATAAATAATCTTTGTCTCAATTAAAAAATTAAAAAATTAAAATTAAAAAAATTAAACATTTTTAAAAAGGGTTCAAGGTGTTCATCATAATTCTTGTTCTGTGTACTTTGTGAACACTTGTAGTTTGAACAGTCTCTTAAACTGAATCATGTTGCTGCTTTGTTTTATTTTTTGGTTAATCCATTCCATAATTTAATTCTGATATGCTAAAGGTTTTAAGTGTTGTATGAGCATACACATGTTTTAAATTACATTTTCCTCTAAGGTTATATTTCTCCTCTTTTGAAGGAGAAATTCCTCCATTTTAGAGGAATATTTTTCCCGCACATCTATAAAACTGCACGTGAAATTGCGACTAAAAGTCTTCGTACAAAATGAATGAACCTCTATTCATTCCAATGAATGCTTGTGTTTTTTGTAGATCACATACCTAACGTCAAAAACAACGTACTGTTTTGTGCGTACACAAGCTTTACAGATAAAACCACAGGTGTGTTTGACTTCAGGGATTACGCTCGATGCGAATTATTTAAAAAAAATCAAGACTTTTTATTGTGTTTTGACTGGAGAAATGCTCAAAGTCAGTAGCTGTTTGTTAGAAAACTTGCATGATTCTGAAGGTATACAAGTGAAGCTGTGAATGAAGCAGAGGTGTGACAAGAGAGGGGGCATGGCCTTGTTAGTCTATGGGCATTGTTGAGGCAGCAACGTATGCTTGTGCAGGGAGAATGCAAGCGTCCTGCCATTTTTAGACCGGACTGGCACTGCGGGCTGTAGTCGCGTCTGATAATGGACCCCACTCAGCTCTTGGCAGTCGTCTAAACACACGCAGCTCTTTGGTAAGATGATTTATTTGCTTGGTCTTTGGTCAAAAAACTTTATTATTTACTGTTTATCTTTATGCACAAGTTCAGATATTACTTTTTTGTTGATTTATTCTGGTCATGCTTCCTAGTGATTATGGATTATTTCTTGTTTTCTGTTTTATTTTGAAGTTTGTTGTCCTTGTGTGTGTAAGGAGTCCATCAGAGTTAACATTAGTGTTGTGCATAAAGGCGAGCTGTGAGGTTCAAAAGGGAATCTCCTCTGTGGCGCTGAACTGCAGAAGGAAAATAGCCGTGACAGGTGCAGTGAGGAGGCACCATCTATCCTCTTTACTACTCATGCTTTTAATTTAGCCCCTTACTCACGACAAATGACTCCCTTGGAGCGCAACATCCTGCTGTCAGTCTATTCCTGTGAAGCCTGGAAAGGAATTCCAGTGTAACGTCCCTGACAAATCACCTACGCACGTATTGTGTATGAATGTTTGAATCAGTTAAGCTCCGGGTCCGATTTTTACGGACGTATGCTGTCACACCTCGCCTCATTCCTGTTTGTTTATTGGCTGGGTTTTTTAGAAAAGCATCGAGGACTCATCGACTCAAAATAGATGTTCTGAGAGGCCGCTGCTCATGTTGCTGCATAGTGCATTGGAAGTCGTTTCACGTTATAGTTTTACACAGAATAAATAGACTTCTGCCAACTAAAAATACTAGGCTTCTAGTTCTTAAATGTGAAATATGGTATATTTTTAGCAAAATAAAAGCTAATGCTTGTGGTTTGTCTTCTCCAAATTACCTTGACAGTATAAAAGTCATTTTTAACACTTTGGGCCTGATCTACTAAAGGCTTGCATGTATTAAAACATGTGATAGCGCACGCAAAACTGATCTACTAAGACTGTGCGCAGAGGATTGTGTCTCTCAAATGGGAAAAATAGAGAGTGCAATCCATTTAGCGTGTCTGTCTCCATGTTTATGCAGAAAATATTCAATACTTGAATATACAAATATATTCATTTAGCACACACAATTTGGTCGATCAAGACTGTTTAATAGCTGATAAAACACATTCAGTTGTTTCGTTTCGGTGTCTGCTGGCGTTTTTTTTTTTATGGTGTTCATTTTTTTTGTATAGGGAATACATCTCCTATATGATAAAAAATGTTGCAACATGCATTTTCTTGCATCGATGGTTCTCAAACTTTTTCCACCAAGTACCATGTCAGAAAACACTTGGTTCTCCAAGTACCACCATGACGACCAACACTAAAATACAGTAGTTAGTAGCCCTAAGTATTCATAAAAAACAAAGCAGAGGTTTTATTTAACAAATATATTTAAAATTTTTGGCCACTGTAACATTACACACAGTTTGAACACTGTGTTCGAATATAGGAAAATAAAACACTGTACTTAAATAATGAATCAAATCTTTGGCGCACCACAAGACATACCCCGCAGTTTTAGAATCAGTGATCCAGATATTTCCAAACACACCATCACAACACCACAGCACCTTCCAGAGCACACCTCTGGCATGCTAAAAGTAGGTTATGTTGTTTACCCTAGAAAAGGTGCTGGGTGTCAACAACATGACAAAACGCCACAGTTTGTACCATAAGATGCCATAAATGGAGAGGAAAATGAGTGTCCCCTTATTGATAGCCAATATACACGCAAAAACCTCATCTTAATAGGTTGGTCTACAGCAGGGGTGCATATTACGTCGATCTCGAGCTACCGGTCGATCGCAGAGGGTGTGTCAGTGGATCACCAGCCAGGCATTAAAAAAATAGACCTAAAAATTAGCAATCATAAATCTTCACTATGATGTCACTTTCGTCACTTGATTGACATTCACGGCACCTGAGGATCTTTTGAAATGATGCTGGCTGCTGCCAGATCAGTGTGAAGGAAAAAAAGACTGTCAGGAAGGCGAGAAACACTTTTTATTTCAACCGTACCTCCTGTCAAAAGCCTAAAGACTCACCGCACAGTTCCTATCTTCACAATAAAAGCCCTACTTCATCCTGTCTGCGCGAACAAAATAAGAGTCTCAGAAAGCTAGCGTGCACAAGCTAGCAAGCTACGGAGTTTGCCGCCAATGTATTTCTTGTAAAGTGTATAAAAAAAGAGTATGGAAGCTGGACAAATAAGATGGCAAAAACCAACCACTTTCATGTGGAATTGGACAGAAAGGAGGACTTTTTTTCTCTTCCATTCGAAAATGCGGAGGTTATCAGCACAACTGTCTGATTCCAGTCATCAGAATCAGGTAATACACCAAATTATATTCTTGTCTTCATGAAAGAAATGTGTTAAACATGCTTATATTATCATTAAACACCTTTAACTTGTTAACAAAAACGTCTCTTTCATAAATAAATAAATATTAATTATACATATGAATGAGGTAGATGCCCTCGACTTGGTCAATTGAAAAGTAGCTGGCCTGCAGAAAAAGTGTGGGCACCCCTGATCTACACCACTTTTGCGTAACAATTGTCCACGCACTTTTAGTAGATCACCCACAGCACGCACACTTATAGTACTCATCATTTTATAGTTTGCACATGCTATATTTAGCACGTTTTATTTGGATCTTTGTAGATCAAGCCCTTAAATGGCAACATTACGAATAACTTTCCATAATCTATAACGTTGTTATGAGCTATTTGGAATAGTCTGAATAGCAAGAAACTCTATTTAAATCCCAAAACCCAACTGCTACTTTTCAGCCACTCTTATAATATCACATTTGTTATTGCTCATTATTTGCTGAAGTTATGTGACATCTTATATGAAATCGTATTCGACCCGTTTGAAGTGCGACGAAAGAACATGCTTTCAAATGTACTTAAACCACAGTATGCCAAAACAACTCGTCATAAGAGCAGTTTCTTCCCTCAAGCTGTCAATCTGATGAGCGCTGTGAAATAACTCTGGATCTAACCTGTCACTGTGAATGTACTAACTCATGTTCACGGCATCATCTTTTTGCTCTGCTCTATTCATCACTGCACTATTACTCATTAGCCTTGCACATATTAGTAATATAAGCACTTGTTTGTATTTTTAGCTGATTGTAGAATGTAGCTGAGATAGGCTCCAGCAACCCCCGCGACCCTGAACAGGACAAGCGGTAGAAAATAGATGGATGGATGTTAGTATTTATTTTTTACGTTGAACAAGAGAGCACAGCCAACCAAGTTAAATTCCTTGTGTTTTAAGCATACTTGGCCAATAAAGCCGAGTCTGATCTCGATACTGATACATAAAATGAATAGTGCTTTCAAAGTCGAAAGGTGCAATTAGTGGTGCTGTGTTGACAGTAGGTTTGGACAACGTGTAAACTGGTAAAGCTCACTGGTGTCTTTTACAGGCGAAAGGGAAAGTGCTCGCTCATTGAGATGTTTACATGTACTTGTAACTCAGCCAAACATGCTCTCAGGGAAACTGCAAGACTGCAGCTTCATAGAAACACTGGCAGAAAGTTGACATGAAGAAAATGGTCTGAGGGGAATGAGTGAAAAAATAGTTGAATTACACATTGTCACTTACAGTCTACAGAATGTGCAGTTTCATATACATAAGACAAGGGTGCAGAGCGCTATGAAACATGAAAATATTGTTTTATGCAGGCCACATATTAAAACATTATTGAAGTCACTGTTAGTGTAGTGTTTCACTTGGCTGACTGATGTGAATACCCGTCAACATTTCGATTTGAAAATATGGGACATTATCTTTCTACCACACTGAGTCAAGAAAACGAGGTTAACACAATCAAGTTAGTATCTGGTGTGACCATGGTTTGCATCATGTACTGTATGAGGCCATCATGGGGGTGACATGGCCGCTGAGCAGAGCCATCCTTGGCTGAGTTCAATTTGACACTGCATACGGAAATGATTCACAGCGCTTCACTTTGTCCATATTTTGTTATGTTACAGTCTTATGGAATAAATTCATTTTGTCCTCAAAATTCTACACACAATACCCCGTAATGACAATGTGAAAATGTTTTTTTTTTTTAATTTTGCAAATTTACCAACAAAACACATGTACCGTATTTTTCGGACTATAAGTCGCAGTTTTTTTCATAGTTTGGCCGGGCTCCAGTGCGACTTATATATGTTTTTTTCCTTCTTTATTATGCATTTTTGTCAGGTGCGACTTATACTCCGGTGCGACTTATACTCCGAAATATACGGTACATAAATATTCACAGCATTTTCTCAATACTTTGTTGATGTACCTTTGGCAGAAATTACAACATCAAGTCTTTTTGAATACAATGCCACAAGCTTGGCACACCCATCTTTGGGCAGTTTCGCCCAACCCTCCTTGCAGCACCGCTCAAGCTCCGTCATGTTGTACGGGAAGCGTTGGTTTTCATCCAGGATGTCTCTGTACATTACTGCATTCATCTTAGTCTAGTCAGAGAGGTGACCAAGAACTTGATGGTCACTCTGTCAGAGCTACAACATTCCTCTTTGGAGAGAGGAGAACCTTCCAGAAGGACAACCATCACCTATCAGGCCTGTATGGAGTGGCCAGACGGAAGCCATTTGTGAGTAGAAAATTTGCCCAAATGCACCTGAAAGACTCTCAGACCATGAGAAGCAAAATTATCTGGTTCGATGAGACAAAGATTGAACTCTTTGGCGTGAATGCCAGGTGTCATGTTTGGAGGAAACCAGGCACCACTTATCACCAGGCCAATGATGGTGGCAGCATCATGCTGTGGGGTTGTTTTACAGCGACAGGAACTGGTATGAGTCAGGATTGAGGAAAAGATGAACGCTGCAATGTAGAGACATTTTTGATGAAAATTAACACTTTTCATATAACCTGATGGCGCTTGAGAGGTGCTGCAAAGAGGAATGAGCGTAACTGCCCAAAGATAGGTGTGCCAAGTTTGTGGCATTGTACTCAAAAATACTTGAGGCTGTAATTGCTGCCAAAGGTGCATCAAGAAATGTGTGATTCTTTTGTTTTTTAATAAATTTGCAAAATGTAAAAAAAAGAAAAAAAATTCACATTGTTATTACGGTTATTGTGTGTAGAATTTAGAGGACAAAAAAAGAATGTGTTCCATTTTGGAATAATAAGGCTGTAACATAACAAAATGTGGAAAAAGTGAAGTGCTTTGAATACTTTCCGGACACACTGTATTTGGAGGCCCACATTTTTTATACTTTAAAAAAGAAACTGAATATGTTGCATGTTTTCTACTACAACAAATTCATGAAAAAACATTTTTTGAATAATTATTTTTAGTGCAAAATAACAATTTTAACATACAGTACTGTAGTTAAAACATAAAAAAATATTCATAACTCAACTCTGACCAGGGTTTGAACCCAGTACCATTGCCTTTCAATAAAACTGTGCACAGTGAGAGCCAGTGATACTACATGGGGAAATGTTTCCTTATATTAGTTGACAGAGCAGGAGGCTGCTAGGAATACGCGTGTGGTAAAATTTCATATTGAAAACATGGATTCATTGATTAATTAATGTTTTCAGCATCCAGGAATTATGAACAGATCCTTGCAACATGGGGATGTGCAATGTTACACTGTCACATGAGGTGATGGTCGTGGATGAATGGCACAACAATGGGCATCAAGATCTCATCATTTTATCCCTTTTAATTTAAAAGGCTATATTTTAATAAAAAAATTATTTAATAAACAACATTACACTGTAAAAAAAGGCGGCTAGAAATCTGTTTGAGGTAAAATGTCAAATGAAGCGCATTCATTAATTGATATTTCACATGTGCTTCTACACGCAAAAAAGGCCTCACGCGGATCGCAGAGCCCTATGCACAGCGCGTCATCTGCATATAGGGAGGTGCGGGCCTGCCGCTGAGTATTTTGACCATGCAGGCACTGGGATCTCTCCAGGAATTATGTACAGATCATTGCAACATGGGGCTGTGCATTATCATGCTGCAACACGAGGTGATGGTCGTGGATGAATGGCACAACTATGGGACTTAGGATATCATAATTTTATTTGTGTGCATTTAAAATGCCATCTTTCAATCAAATAATAATTTAATAAACAGCATTAATCTTCATACTATTTTTAATTTATGACTGGGTAAAAACAAAGCAAGTCCCTGTGCCCCACTAATCGGCCTTCTTCAGCACATAGATGACCCACAATTTCCCGTGGGGAAATTAAGATTTTCAGCACAATCCCATTCAAGATCAGACAAACATTACAGGGAGACAGAACAGGATCGCTGACAGGTCTGCCAACTTCCGGCGCCCCTTACAAAAAAGGTGAGAAACAGGTAAATGCTGTCCAAGCCTGGGCCCCTGGAGAGGGGGTTCAGACTGAGGCCAAGGAGAAAAAAACCCCACATAGCCATAGCACACATAAACATGTGTGTAAGAGGGAAATATGAAAGAACACAAACGACATTAAAGACATTAAAAGAGCAGAGCTGATGCAACCAGCTGCCACTCCAGCAGTGCCATTTCTACATACAGAAATGGCATGTAGAAATGCAATTTCTGTATGGCATTTCAAAAGTAAAACAACAAAAAACTAAACATTATTAACCAATAAAATATATTGCGCACACACGATTGCACCTTGCATAGACAAGCAACCAAACAAAAACATAATTTCAAAACCCATATACACTGTGGTGGCCTCTGCTGTGCTCCATGCCATCGTCTGCTGGGATGGGGGGAACATGGCCAGAGACAGGAGCTGACCCAACAAAGCAACCAAGAGAGCCGACTCCACCCTCGGCCGCCCACCAACTCTCGGCCAGTGTCCAGTCTGCATGGATGAGCGAGGATGCGTCTAAGGAGACCGAGGTGTCCGATACCTGCTCATTCAGCCAAGACACAGCGCTAGCTCTGCTGTCCTGTCTCTTCATCCGCATCTCCTCCAGTCTCTCCAAATGGACTCTGGTGTGGCAGAGACCCAGCAGCTGGTCTCCATGGCCAAAAGGCTCCCGTGAGGCAGATCCAGAAGTTCACAAAAAAGCACCGCAGAACTCACGAAAGTGCCACTCCTTGCCCCACAGTCCCAAAGGGTCCCGAACCAAAAGGCAAAAAAAACCCACATAAAAACAAGAGGGACACATCAGGAACACAAAAGGATGATACAAGAGCACAGAGCTCCTGCCACTAGCAGCCACTACAGCGATGCCATGTTGGAAAAAAATAAATAAATAAAGTTCTTATTGTTTTTCTTCCTGTTTGTTGTGAAATTGCATGTAATATAAATACACAAGATATAAACAAGTTGTACTCGCATACTGTAATGACAGTTGACATTTTAAATACAATGTTTTAGAAAGGCCCCAGTTGTGTTTAACTAATCAGTGTTCAACAGCACAGCCCGCCCTTCCAAAGTTCCTGCAGGAACTTTAAGTACCACCTAGCATCTAGAGACCAAAATTTGTTCTCGGTGGAACTTTAATTACCCAGGTAGTTTTTGGTAGAAGCACAGCAGGTATATCATTCACCAGGGTAAATAGGAAATTGCCTGTAACATTGTCCTTTTTCAATAATCTGTGAAATAGCTTTCTACTATTTATCCATTTTACATCCACAAAAATACACGAGGATGTCGTTGTGGCTTGTGCAGCCCTTTGAGACACTTGTGATTCAGGGCTATATGAATAAACATTGATTAATTGATTGATTGACATATTGTTCAATGAATACCTCCAAACTGAGCATTATTTTGTTTGTAAAGTATTTCGTTTTTAAACACAGCGAGTATAATGTATCTCATGTGATTGTGCAGACGTTCCCAATATAGTGACCAGTGAGTGCAGATGTTTTGCTGAATCACAGGTGGTTCTGTGAGGGCAAGGAGTTGGAGAACAGCCCTGACATTCAGATCATCAACAATGGCGAGCTGCACTCTCTGATCATCACAGAGGCTTTTGAGGAAGACACCGGACGTTACTCCTGCTTTGCGTCCAACTTCTACGGCACCGACTCCACGTCAGCTGAGATCTACATTGAAGGTGTTTCTTGGGACTAGTATCTTTCTTCTATGGCTGTTCTGTACTGATCGTGTAAAAACACTTAATTCTGCAGGTGTGTCTTCTTCAGAATCCGATGGGGAACAGCAATCAGAGAATCTAGCCCGGTAAGTCCATTCGCATCTAAAAAGTACACACTATTGGTAATGATGACCTTTTCTTTACCTTATTTGATTTTAAAAGCCTGCAGAAGAAACACCCAAAGTCGACTCCATCACCAAGCCAAAGCTCCACAGAACTCACAGAGTCTTTAGCATATCAAACCCCAGAACAAACTGAGGAGCCATTGGAGGAGCTCAGCACTGTCCCAGTCCTGGTTCAGACGGCAGCCACCTCCCCTCCAGGCGCAGAAGCAAATCCAGAAGCGGGTGACACAACAATATTACCCGTGCAAGTGTTTGCTACGTCACCGCCAGCAGACCTCACAGAGGGCCAGCTGCAGTCAGGGGCTACTACGTCTCTCACGTCCACAACGCCAGGGCAGACCACAGAATCACCGCAGCCTTTCGAGCCTGTGCTCTCATCTGTGCTGCCGCCTCACGCAGCTCCAACGCAAGCGTCCCAACCTGAGGTGGACACTTGATGACCGATCAGGATTAGTTTGCTATTCTTTCTCCCTCAAACATTTTCTTGTGTTGTACTTCCAGAGTCAAACGTCCAGTCTGCAAGAGTTAAACGAACAACCCGGCATGGCTGCTCCTGTTTTCACAAAGGTATGATCACGGTATTGTGTGTTTATTATTGGCAATTAAAAAAAAAAATGTCCTGACCCCCACCAGAGACTGCAGGACCTGGTGGCGTCAGAAGGTCATCTGGTGGTGCTAGAGTGCCGTGTGAAGGGAGTGCCATCACCCAGAGTGGACTGGTACAAAGAAGCAAAACTAATTGAGGACTCTCCTGACTTCAGGATCCTGCAGAAAAGTAAGGATGGACTGTAAACATTAGACGATTGCTAATACCTTTTAAAAAAATCATATCATAAGTCAGTGAGGTTACCTTTCTGAAGAATAGCACTTTTAATGACTGCGTACTTAATGAGTGTTTATTATTCATTGCAATAAGGCTAGATAGGAATGACATATTATGATAGTATCCTCTTTATTATTATTATTTAATTGTATTTTCATAGCTGTTTATTATTCTCACTTATTAGATTTTATTTATTCCTATTTTACTTTATTGTATACTACACATTGTGTTGTAAACTAATCTAAACTTACTATAGAACAGAAAAGAAAACTCCAGTAACACTTCCGTATATGGCAGATAATTTGTCAATTGTTAAATTAATTTCCACTGAGTAGGAATTATTATCCTAAATTGAATATTTGTATAGCTGGAGTGTTAAAAAAAACAACTGTTTATGACCTTCTAAATGCAGTTTTTAACATTATGAGAGCCCTCTAGATATGAAATAACACCCTGTAGTCAACTTTACACTCGTTTAATTCAAAATAGTAATGCTGCCTGAGGCTGAGCCAATCAGTGGCCACGATACTGAACAGAGCGCTCTGATTGGTTTGTCTCATCTAGTGGCCATTAATACTGTAGTATTGATATGTTTAGTTCTTTTAGCCATGTTTATGCTTAGAGAATACTTAATTTAAAAAAAAAACAACAACAAAAAACACCACATATACGTGATTGAGTGAAGCCACAGACTTTGAAACTCGATGTGGTGAGGGACGCCTGTATTTTTAAAACTGGTGTGAGGTATTGTACAATTGATTTCATATCATTACTTTATATACAAATATCCAAAACAAATACCTAATTAGGAATTATACGAAAAAAATACAATTTTTTTTATCATTTACCCTGTTGTTCAAGATTAAATAATAAAATGAATAATAATAATATAATGATCAATGGTCAAAATAATATTATAAATAAGGATATTAAAATATTGAAATAATATAACAAATAATGATATTAAATATATTTTAAATACAGATATTAAAATAATAAAGTAATGGGTTAAAATATGATATCAAAATAGTATTATGAATAATAATATTAAAACTATATAATTACAGTAAACTAGTACATGTTTATAACAAATAAAAATTTTGTATAATAAATAATACTATTCAAATAATAAAATGATAATAAAACAATAAGATTATAGGCTCCAGCGCCCGCAATCCCGAAAGTGACAAGCGATAGAAAATGGATGGATGGATATATTAAAATGATAATACAAATAATGATATTAAAATAATAAAATCATGCAGTAAATAATGATATTAGAATAATAAAATTATACTATGAATAATAATATTATAATGATAAAATAATAAAATAAATAATGATATTAAATAATAAATTGATGTTATGAATAATAATGATAAAATAATATAATACATTTGTTATTTTTTTCCTCTACTGTAGCACCAAAAGTATGTTTGAATGACTTTCACATTTCAGGGTGTGTTTTATATAATAAAATAAATCCAATATCTTTAATAAAATATATATTTGTTACAATAAAAAAAAGAGTATAAAATAATAATACAATTATATTGTAAATAATATTAAAACAAAGAAATTATGATTATAGGGTAATGCAATTATTTTGTGAATAATGATATTAAAACAAAAAAATATAGTGATATTAAAATAAAATAATATTATGACTAATAATATTAAAATAATACAACCAGCGAGTGGTTAAAGCAGCGGGGAATGTTACCGGGACAACATTCTCAGAGATGAGTGCCATGTATATTTCTCGCTGCCTAATACGAGTACACAACATTCTGAGGGACATAATCACCCTGCACATGACCTGTTCCACCTGGTACTCTCTAGATCAGGACCAGGCCCGCGAACAGGTTCCATCCAGTCCGCAAGATGAGTTTGCTAAGTGTAAAATAGAGCTGCACTTTTAAATGAAAGAAACTGCTGTTCTAAATGTGTCCACTGGATGTCACATTAGCAATTCTCTTAGGCAAGCAACTAGTTTTTCCAGGGCGAGCAAGTATACCAAGCAAGAGGTACATGGTAAAGCGGGGCTGTGACTCCTCCCCCTCGACCCAACATAAAACAAAGAGGAGTGAAATAAACAATTGGTAACCCCACTTAAAATGCTGCATGATATAGTTCTGTGAAATTTATTGACTTCTGTGCAAATGTAAACAAAGTAAACAGTGAAAATGACAAAAGAGGTAGTTGATACATAGAAGAGTTTCATTTATGCTTGATTTTGTATTTTGTTCAATCCAAGATGGGCTGTGATTTAAATGTAATTGCTTTGTAGATACACTGAGATTAAGTCTAAGTCCATTGTGTTCTTCATGGTGTTTTTGAAACTGCAGAATTTTCAACTAACTTGAAGTGTTTTTTTCAAGAGGATTATTTGTGATATGTACATTTTCAGAATGTGCTTGTTCCATTTTGGGCCGAAGTAAAACAAAGAAAACAATCCGAAGTTGTCAAAGTTGTATTTTTAAGTTATTATGCTATGATTTTACCTGTCCCGCCCACGTGGGAATAGATTTTCCTCCATGCGGCCCCTGAGCTAAAATTAGTTTGACACCCCTGCTCTAGAAGAAGGTACAGATCTATTCCACCAGAATGTCTCACAGTCTGTATCCTCAGGCTGTGAGATTGCTAAATGAACAGCCTTCCCCTTTTCTGCCCCCGTCCATCGGAACACCTCACTTCTCACCACCTCAATAACTGTGCCCTTGACATTGCATTGCTGCAGTAACGACATAACACTCTTCAAACATCTGACTGCTTTCCCCAGACCCCTTTCTTTTGTCCTGCCATAACGCTACGGAAAACTACTGTTATCAGACTGCCTGTGAATGTACTAGAAGACTATTAAGCTAAAGTGAACTGCACATCTCTGCACTTTTCTATGCGGCCCGCTCTACGATGCTCTAACAACATTTCTTTGACACGTATAACTGATGTTATTTTGACAATGACAATAAAAGGATTGATTGATTGATTGATATAATATCAAAATAATAAAACTATGTTATGAATAATATTAAACTGATGTAATAGTATAATAAATAATAATACAATAATTATATTAAAATAATACAATAATATAATGAATAAATGTATCAATATAACACAATTATATTATGAATAATAACATTAAAATATTATAATAGATTTGTTATTTTTTCTTTTACTGTTGCTTTAAAGTGAGTTGTCATAACATTGATGCTTTTTTTTCACCCCCAGAGCCCAGATCTCCAGCGGAACCAGGTAGATATTGTGAAAAACATCAATGTTGCCTGCGTATGTGTGATTATGTGTGCGTACATACTGCTGTGAAGTGTTTAGTCCTCCGAGGCTTCTGCTCTTCTTCTGTACACAACAAGTCAGGGCTGCTTTGCTCTGCTCCTTATAAGGTCGTCTCTCATCCTGTGGTAAACCTCCATAGCAGATCTTTCCAACCTGCCTTAGCTTCAAATAGATTCAGCCGCACATACAAAAAAAACATTTCAGCTGTGTTTTTTGAAACACAAGTCATGTGTCTCTTCGTTGAGACTTTCGACAGTTCTAAGAACAATTTGATCATGTGAGTACCGTTTTTGTTTCTCCAGAAGAAATATGTACGTTGGTCATCGCTGAGGTGTTATCTGAGGATTCGGGGATGTTTACGTGCACGGCAAGCAACTGCTATGGAATAACGTCCAGTGACGCAGAGCTGAAGATCAAAGGTAATATTTCTGTTGTATTTCTGTCACAAATCAGAACACTGAATGGATGCCATCTCTTGTAGGCAATGGTGGTAACAACCATGCAATTCGGCCTTTTTGCACTTTAACTGTGGAGCCCAGTCGAGTCCAAGAACCTTCCGCATCAGATCTCACCTCCCCGCCTGTAAAACCTCACACGGACCTTATTTTAACTAATAACATCAAGCCTCACTCCAGCACCATCCGCCTGGATCCACTTGTCAACAGCACTTTACGTCTGGATCCGTTAAACACCAGCACACTTCGTCTGCACCCCAACAGCTCCATTATGCTGCGTCCAGACCCTTCTTGTGCCAGCCTACCTGGCTTGGACCCCAACAGCCTCAACGCTCGCAGCGTTAGCACCCCTAACTTAGACCCGTTCGGCTTCCACCAGGAGGCACCACAGAGTCCAAGACAGCCCAAACCCTTCACTTCCATACCTTTGGTCGATCAGGAGGTGTCCAGACCGGCACCTGACAAAAGCCCCAATCTCAAAGCACCTCTAAACAGTCCTGAAACTTTTGTTACGGTGCCCCTCCCTGACCCACCTCCAAACTCCTGCCTGAAGTCGGGCGTCTTTACAAACCCCAAAGAGTTACGTTCTAGCTCCAAAGTCGGTCTGCGTGTACATTTCAGACTCCCTGAAGAAGAGGAGAATGAGCAAAGTGACATGTCTGCTCCACTTGATGAAGAGACTTCTGGTGACTTGTTCGACAAAGGACCCCCACCAGTGCTGACAAAACCCAGACTGTAAGTAGCGCACATAAAAACAATTCAAGATTCAAGATTGTTTATTGTCATATGCACAGTTTGCCGTACAATGAAAATCTTACTTTGCTAGTCCACCCTTCAACAAGTCACACGGTACTTAGCTAAAAATAATGTATATGTATATACAAGGCACAGTAAGTAACATAACATTATTGCACATTCTGATTGACAGTCAACACTATAAATATGGAGGTGACATTTGGTCACAGCAGCAGTTAAAGTGTCTTTAGTGATCAAAGGTGAAAAGTGTCTACAGTGATGGTTCACAGTTCGGGTGTGGTCATGGTCGCTGTCTTTTGTTCAAAAAGACCAAAGTATAACGGGGGGGGGGTGGCGAGCTAGCATTCACAAGTTAGCATTCACAATCCTGATGGCCTGTGGGTAGAAACTGTTTGTCAGTCTCTCTGTTTTGTTTTTGCATTCTATCTTCTAATAATCAGATAGTTCTATGTGGTTAGCAATGCTGCTAATGGGAGCAATCATTCTGCCTCTAAATTACTCTAGAATGCATCCAAAAACCATCACCAATACTTCATAGAAGTTCCGTAGCCTGTATAATAACCAAACTGTAGCGACATTGTTATTGTAAGAGCAAACACTCAGGACCTGTTTTTCTAGCGTTGTAACACGTCCCCTTGCGACGGCATGCTACGGGCCGCGCTGTAAACTTGCTTCTGCATCTGAATGGCTTTAGAGTTTTTTTGTACACAGCTAGCTCGACAGTGTATTTACTGTCGTTGTACTAACAAGCTTCATTTGTCATGATCAATATTATAGTGAATTACTCGATGGACGGTTGTTTGCTTGGTCAAGATGGCTGGAGACCTTTCCAATTGATTTTGGGTAGGTGGAAAAGCGTTTCGACCACTGCAGGGTTTGTTAGCGCAAACAGTTCGTCTTTTGTTCTGATGCAGTTTCTTTGAGCAGTGTCCTCCTCGTCAGATACAAGACGCCTTTTGATCGATGGAACATTGTGTACCACTCAGTGCAGCAGAAGCACTCCATTTATGTCGATATGGCTTGACAAGTTCCACCAATCCTGACTCTCTTGGCTTCTGTCTGCTCTAACCTTTCACCCTGTGTTTGTGCTCACTTGTAGCTAGCAGTTCATCCACCATTTATTCAGCTTCAAAAAGATAAGGTTGTGAATCCTCATTTGTCCAAAAATAGTTGTCTTTGTTGTCTGTTACCAAGTCTACCATGATTGGAACACACACACATTTATTGCCGGAAGTAGTAACACACATTTGTTGATGGAGGTAGGAAGTGTGTTGCTATGGGCACAGAAACGCACCCAGGAAATAAGTTTTAGTGATACTCAAAATGACCAAAATAAGGTAAATAATGCACATATTACATATTATTATGAATGTGTCTGTTACTGCATTATTTATATACTTGCAGTGTGTCTGTAAAATGTTGGAGGGTTTTGAAGTTGTTTTAGAGAGCTTTAAAGGCTACATAGGGGACTCCCATTAGTCGCATCTTGCAAGCATTTTTTAAATCTTTAGAATCCATCCATCCATCCATTCTCTACCGCTTATTTCCTTTGGGGTCGCGGGGGGCGCTGGAGCCTATCTCAGCTACAATCGGGCGGAAGGCGGGGTACACCCTGGACAAGTCGCCACCTCATCGCAGGGCCAACACAGATAGACAGACAACATTCTGTATATATATCCACACACTAGGGCCAATTTAGTGTTGCCAATCAACTTATCCCCAGGTGCATATCTTTGGAGGTGGGAGGAAGCCGGAGTACCCGGAGGGAAACCACGCAGTCACGGGGAGAACATGCAAACTCCACACAGAAAGATCCCAAGCCCGGGATTGAACCCAAGACTATTTAGAATCCTAAAAAAAAAAATTAAAAAAAAAGACATATGTGTTCTTGTCTCTCATAATGATTGTGAACAATAGACAAAATTCCCTCTAAAAAGTTCAGTTCCCCTTCAAGGGTACTGGGCTTTCGAGTTAACCTAAAATGCAGGATAAACGTTAAAGATCAACTTAATTTGACATTCTAGAAACATTTGAATACATATCTGTTCTCTGTCAAGGTGCTCAACGGTAACATTTTACCACAGGTGTGTGATCCATGAATGCACCAATAAAATGTCCTGGTTCAATTAGAAGTGGTATTTAAACAATATTCGTCAACATGCAATATATGGAGGTTAATTTGCATCTTTATAACCAAAGCTTTTTTTTGACACTGAATTAATTTACTCTTCATGAGGGCTTTGGAACCAGGGACAAAAATTGGATTTCAGAAGTGGGGGGGGACAAGTGGCTTGCATACAGGGGGCGTGGCTTGAAGGCGTTGTGGTTTGAAGGGATTAGAATGCATGTTTTTAAGTGATATGAATGGGAACAAATTGATCATTTATATTTTGTACAAAATAAGTTAATATTCTCTCGAAATGTGTTTGTCATTGTTGTTTAGTATGGTTTCACTATATGGCACATGTTTATGACAGTGTTGGCGTTGTTCATACGGCCACCCGTAGTGTGACATGTATGGCTGTTGACTAAGTATGGCCTTCATTCACGCGTGTGGTCAAAATTAACAGAATTAATAATAATGGCAATGATCGTACAGAGTGAAATCTTTTCTTGGCATCTTCAACTAAAGACCATTATTAACCCATCAAACGCCACAAAATTTGTGCAAGGCCATGTTCAAGGAGGATAATTAAAGAGAAACTACATCTTGTGAGACGATGTCAGCCAACCCCGGACGAGGGGTACCACTGTCTTATAGGGCGTCGAATAGGGAGTTATGTACATTTAATGCCCAGTAGTGCGTAAATGTGTTTCTGTATAGTATTTCTCCAGCGATGGTCATGTGGTGACATCAATTATGGTATTTTGAGAGGTAATCATTGAAGTCGGATATCACTGAAGGCCGAGGTGGGAAACGCACGGCCCACCACTGAAATTGAACCATTTTCACAGGAACAAAAGTCTGATACTGGAGCTACTTTGCAAAACCAACTTTTCCTACCTATTGGTACCGGTTTTTGTGTATTTGGCATCTGCATGAGTCCTGAAAATTTGAAATCAAACCATTGAGGCATGGTGTAGATATTTATAAAACAATTTTGCCTTCTTTCAATTTGTGACGTTTTTCCCATTAGTGATGCCAGTGGATATCTCCATATATGGTAAGGTTTTACCTAAAGAGGTTTGCGCAAGTCCGCCATTGTAGTCTGACATTGTAGTCAATAGTTTCTTTCTTTTTCTCTATCCTCTTGTTGTGGGACAGACTAGCTCGTACATGCACATGCATCAAAAATCATGATAAGACCCCTTTAATATTGGCATGCGCATAATAGCACTGACTTGCGACATTAATGTTGCGAAAAGCAAAACATTTTATGCACTCTCTGAATCGATCCTGGAGTGTGCAGGTGTTGTGAACGGGTGAATCTATATAATGTTTATGAAGTTTATTTTTGACCATGTCTGGAAAAAAT
The DNA here is from genome assembly GCF_033978685.3 of Nerophis lumbriciformis. Taxonomy (NCBI): domain Eukaryota; kingdom Metazoa; phylum Chordata; class Actinopteri; order Syngnathiformes; family Syngnathidae; genus Nerophis; species Nerophis lumbriciformis. The sequence continues at coordinate 37,262,704 of NC_084549.2, read as the reverse complement.
ATAGCAGCGTATATACATTATATACATTTAAACAGTGTACATTGTCAAAGGATAAATGATGATACTTTAGGAAAGGGTGGGCCGTGGGGTTTCATTGGCAATCTGGGAGCGACTCCAGAAACTAACATCTTGCAGACAGATTCAAAAAAGGGGTTATAAAAGTGATTGTAGAGAAAAATATACACCAAAACATATCCAATACATAATATCTACACCAGTGATTCTCAAACTGTGGTACGGGTACCACTAGTGGTACACGGGCACCATCTAGTGGTACACCAAATAATCACTTAATTAAATACTGTAATGTTGTGACTCGAGCCGTTATCACAGTGTTACTGTTCAAACAGTGTGTAATGTAACAGTGGCCAAAAATATTACATATATATGTTAAATAATACCTCTGCCTCGTTTTTAATGAATACTTAGGCTCACTAAGCTGCTGTATTTTAATGTTGGTCATTATGGTGGTACTTGGAGAGCCAAGTGTTTTCTGAGGTGGTACTTGGTGAAAAAGTGGTGAATTATATTTATATAGCGCTTTTTCTCTAGTGACTCAAAGCGCTTTGCATAGTGAAACCAATATCTAAGTTACATTTAACCAGTGTGGGTGGCAATGTTTGAGAACAACTGGTCTACACCACAAAGAAGTGTTTTAAATGTAATCGTCATAGCAGGTCCCCTTTAAGGAAAGTTTTTTGCCCCTAAAATACCAACTTTAGTTCACATTTAGATCCTCCTTCCCCTCTCCATCTCCAAATATAAAAGCTCCTCCTTCAGTTTGACTATCAGATGCTTTTCACAAAGTGACTTCAAATGTGGACTTTCAGGCTCTCCAAAACAAAGGATGGTGTTTACTATTTGTAAGTTGACTTGAATGCTTTCATTTCTGCGTTTACTATAATTGAATATTGGTCATTTACTTTAATACTTTTTTTTTTTTTTTAAAGTAAAACAAGACTATGGCAGCTTCATCTGTAGTGCTGAATTTATCATATAAATATAGTTTTACAATAAAAGATTAATGTGGAGGGAATGCTAAAAGTCTTGTGATTATGCAGCGTTGTTTTTGTGTCCAACTTGTTGGTGGTCCATAAAAGGGCAGACGAATCCTCATGCTGATTTTGGCTCTCGCCTTTTAGGCTTTACAGGACTGACCGGCTATAACTCATGAGAAGCACGACTCACCATGTATAGCCTCCAAGCAGCTCATCTCTAACGTTGCCTTTGTTTGACCGACAGGGATCCTGCTCAGCTGCAGATCCTTCACAACCAAGTTCTCCTGGAGCAGCAGCAGGACGGCGAGCCCCCGACTCAAACCCACAATCAGCCTTCACTCCAGGTTAAGCCAGCAGAAGCTTGTGAGGGTCCTCCCTGGTCCCAAAGAGAAAACCGTGATTCCCATGCGCCCTATCGTAACACCACCTCGCAGATGACACCTAAATCTACACCTACACCTGCGATCAACATTGCTGCACCTCCATCCATCTCCTCCCTGGTGACGTCCCCTCCACCTATCCCACGCTTCGGCGCAACCCCGCCTGTCAATGCAGCACCTTTGACCCAGATGAACACCATCCACGCCTCCCATCTCAACCTGTCCGCAGCGGTTCTAGCCAGAAGTGCACCGACCCCACAATTCTTCCCCCAGCCGGCGTCCAACGCCAGTCCGAGCTCAAGAGATCCAACGCCGGCCTCCCAACAGCACATCGTGTCACCAGCCGCCCTGCTGAGAAGCACCCACGCCTCTCTCATGAACCTGACTCCCACCTCGCAGACCTTCAACTACACCCGCCCTAAAGAGTTCATCACTGCTCAGACCGTCAGGAGTCTCTCGCCAACACAATCCCCTGTCCCGCTTCTCCATGAGCTCGCAGCTGAGCTCAACTCCACGGCGGCCAGCTCGCAAACGCTCCCGCCATTCTCTCCCCCAGTTAGAACCTTCCACACAAGAGTGCTGCAATCCCCTACCAGTCCGCCGTCACTCGTATCCTCACCCACGCCGGGCTTTAGTAGCGCGTACGCCTTCAGGGCCCAATCGCCTCCCCAGGCCTCCTCCCCCACCTCCAGCAGCTCCACCCCAAGCCCCATCCAGAACCCAGTGGCTTTCCTGAGCTCCATCCTGCCTTCCCTGACCTCGTATCAGCCCACAAACTCCATGGGCCTTCCCAGAGGAGCTCCTTTAGGGTACTTGACTTCTCACTGCACGACTGGCCAGGCTGCGTTCTAAAACATCCATTTTCTATTCCCAGGTTGAACAAGAAGGTACCGAAGACGCGTCTTCCGACGACTGAGAGCATTCGCGAGAGCAAAGAAGCTCTTCTTCATGATATTGAGAAAAAACTGCAAACTAAAGATGATCTTCCCCTTTTTGCCCACCAACAGGTACAAACATTTGAACGGGTACGTCTCACTATAAGACGTCACTAATATCAACTAACCAGAAGTTTTTAACAGCTACTGGGACATGAAACATATCCATTTAGTCAACTTAAGTCACATTTCGTGTTCTTTTAATCGGTAAGATGCAGTTTTGTTGATAGAAGGTTGGGTTAGTTCAGAGGTCGGCAACCCAAAATGTTGAAAGAGCCATATTGGACCAAAAATACACAAAATAAATTATTCTGGAGCCGCAAAAAATTAAAAGCCTTATATAATTCTTCTGGTGAAGGCAACACATGGTGTATGTGTTTAAATGAGCTATTAACTATCAAAATGACGATGTTTCACAGGCTGACGCAAATCTTTGTTGATAGAAATGTTGAAATGTAATATTTATTCTACACATTTTTGTAACATTGGAAAACATTAGTAAAACGGAGGCTTCTCTGAGGGTGAGATCACTCCTGGAAATTTCTGGCTTAGAATGGCCAAAGGTATATAGATGTGTTTGTCTAAGTTAAAGGAAACAGCAGGCCTTCTTCTTCTAATGGATTTATTACTATCTTTGGCAAGCTAGGTAATGTTTGCTGTGGTCTATAATGACATGTCACACAAACAACTATCAGACATGAGACATGCAAATATAAATTAAATACAGTGAGGACATAAGTAAAGGAAATTAAATGAGCTCAAATATACCTACAAACGAGGCATAATGATGCAATATGTGCATGCAACTAGCCTAAATAGCATGTTAGCATTGATTAGCTTGCAGTCATGCAGTGACCATATATGCCTGATTAGCACTCCACACAAGTCAATAACATCAAAAAAGCTCACGTTTGTGCATTCACACACACTATGAAACGTTTGTTGGACAAAATGAGACAAAGAAGGAGTGGCATAAAACACGTCTTTCTGTGGCAGCGTCTGAGAAAGTTGTACATGTAAAAAAAAACTACGGTGCGTTTAAGGACCGCTGAAATTAGTAGGACAAAACGGCTCTCGTCAAATCCTCTCATCAGTGAAGCATGTTTAATATAAACAGAGTGATTTCTAACAATTAGGAAGGTTTGTGTCATGTTTGCTGTCTTACAGAAACAATATTAAAACAAAAATTATATTTTTTTCCACCATCTTTTCCATTTTCATACATTTTTGAAAAAGCTCCAGGAAGCCACTAGGGCGGCGCTAAAGAACCGCGGGTTGCCGACCCCCGGGTTATTTCAATAAAGCAGTTTTAGATTTTTGGGCATGCAGACTTTGGTAGAAGCATGCCAAAATTCCCACACAATAATTGTTAAGAGACAGGAAGTGTTTCTTGTGTCAAGCTTTCACATGGCAATTAATTACAAGCAAATGGTAAATGGGTTATACTTGTATAGCGCTTTTCTACCTTCAAGGTACTCAAAGCGCTTTGACACTATTTCCACATTCACCCATTCACACACTGATGGCGGGAGCTGCCATGCAAGGCCCTAACCACGACCCATCAAGAGCAAGGGTGAAGTGTCTTGCTCATGGACACAACGGACATGACTAGGTTGGTAGAAGGTGGGGATTGAACCAGGAACCCTCAGGTTGCTGGCACGGCCACTCTCCCAACCACGCCACGCCGTCCCCAAAGCAGTGGCTGAACGTGATGCAGGTGTGCGGGGCAGGGCCACGCCTAACTAAATTGTTGCCCTGAGCAAAATTGTATCTTAAGGCCCCCCGCCATAAGAAAATGTTTCACAATTAATGTGAGACGATTTTTATACTTTTTAAATCAAACTTGAATATAATTTGATGCATGTTTTGTACTCTAAAAAATGTTCAATAATATTTTTTATAAGTGCAAAAATCAATTAAAACATAAAGTTGCATGTGTTCATGGCACATCTGCGGCCAGGATTCGATTCCAGGACACCTGCACATGTGCCATCCCTGACAATGGAAAATATTGGGGAAATGTGTTATTATATTCCTATCAATGGCGGAGCGGTAAATGGATTAGGAATATGTGTGCAATAAAATTTCATACAAAGAGCCCTGGCATTCATTAATTAACATTTTACATAAAGAGGCTGTAATTTCTGCCAAAGGTGTATCATTGAGCAAAGGCTGTAAATACTTACGTACTTGTGATTTTCTTTTTTTCTTTTTTCAATAAATTTGCAAAAAATGTTTAAACAACATTTTCACCTTGTTGTTGTGGGGTATTTTCTGTAGAATTTTTCGACCAAAAATGAATTTGAATAATTTGCACATTAACACTCGGTCATTATTATCCATTTTCTACCGCTTGTCGCGGGGGGTACTAGCGTCTATCTCAGCTGCACTCGGGTGGGAGGCGGGGTACACCCTGGACAAGTCGCCATCTCATCACAGGGCCAACACAGATAGACACTAGCGACAATTTAGTGTTGCCAATCAACCTATCCCCAGGTGCATGTATTTGGAGGTGGGAGTAGAACCCATGCAGTCACGGGGAGAACATGCAATAAATGCACTGATTAATTTTGTATCTTATACCTTTACTGTACTGATATTGGACAAACCGTGACCTTAATATTGAGGTACGTACCGAAGGATGCCGTACCGGTCCGTTACACTCCTAATATATTATTATTGTAAAAAAACCTTCCTGTTATACCTGACTGTAACTAGGAAATAAGACACAGTAACACATCCTCGTCCTTTAGATGTACAGTATCAGCATCATTCCCTCCCCTTTCCTGATTATCAGCCATTGTGTGTCCATGTACTGTAACAACAATGCATGGAAATAACATTCATCAGCTTATCTCTGCGCTTCTCCATCAGTTAGTTTGTGTGTCTTTGTGGGCGTTCATCTTCCATCATCCCTATCCTCTCGTAGAAGCTGAGTAATGAGGGGAAAACAGCCCGCAGACGCCTTGTTGGACCAAACATTCCAGCTACTGTCATTAACTATGATGAGGTACAAGGATCTTCACATTACAAGCACGGTTTCAGGATGCTATTAAATCAAGATGATCACTTTTCACATGCAGTGGCAGTCAAATATTGGACACTTTTTCATGCCAGTGTTTGACTGATACTGTACATGCATCCAGTTACTGTCGATGTAATATGCAGGAATTCAAGCATCTGTTGACTAATATATAACTTACACGAGGAGATATTTCAGGTTGCTCATGAAATGTAACTCTTCACTGTTAAGTGTCTTCTGCAGTGGACATTTGATTGATTTCTTTTATCAGAGTTTTGCAAAGAAAATGTCCACTGCAGTGGATGCCACTTTTCAAGAACATGGCATTGTTTAACATGTTTTTAGAAAGTAAAAGTGAAAAGTTTTTCCTCATTTATTCCAATTCGGTAATCTGATGAATCAGTTATTCAGGCAAAAAAAAAATGTAAATAGTTCAAATAGGTGTTTGAATTTCCCATTGTTACGACATATTTTATATGGTATATCTGGTCTCTGTTTTACCCTCACATCTTTTTTGTTGTTGCTTTTTTAGCATTTTGCAATGAAGTGGAAATAAGTCGCCATATGCATTCTAAAGTAGAGTGACTTTAATAACACTGCTCGATATTATCAATGCATGCATGTTTGATGTGTGATGTGCACCTTAACACTAGGTCAATATTTCCAACAGCCAAAATATGTATTAAGTTTACTTGCAATTAAAATGTGGCCCTTGGCACCATGTAAAAAATACAATAAATTCACTATGAATTAGATACGATTTACTAAATGTTACGCTAATTTTCTTTGTCACATATAACACAAAGCGTCCTCTACAGTGGAAGTTTTTGTTCTGCATAGGGGTGTCCTGAACCAATATTGATATCAGATATCGGTCCGATATCAGCAATTATCATATTAAATTGACTTGCATGTAAAATCTCCAAAATAAACTCTGATCCAAGCAGTCCTGCTACAAGGCTGTTCTTTGTTCTTGTGTTTTAGTGAAGTCATTTACGAAAGGTAAACATGGTAGGCTACAAGCAAAGTACACAATAGCACACAAGTTAGACATATCAAACTAATAAGTGTCCCTAATTGAACAATTTTGCGGTCACTCCCTGCTCATACTGCCCCCGAACACCACCAGACATTGAACAACTATTCTAGTTCTATTTATTTATTCATATTATTTTAATGTATAACTATTGATGTGCTGCCATGTCTGTCGTTGCACTTGCGCTGTCACAAAGTTGTTGCACTAAATGCAACAACAGTATGAGCAACGTAATGTATGTAACATATGGAGAACCACAAACCTTGAACCTTAGAACACCACAGTGGTCAATATAAACAAGTATCAAATAATTATAGTTGGATATTACTTAAAGATCTCCAAGGAAGAAGCATATTAGAAGTAGTAAATGGTCTGGTTTTATGTAGCGTTTTTCTATACCTGACACAATACCCAAAATGCTTTACATGACACATTACATTCACCCATTCACACACTGATGGCGGAAGCTGCCAAGCAAGATGCTAACTACGTCCCATCGGGAGCAAAGTGCCTTGCCCATGAACACAATGGGCGTGACTAGGATGGCAGAAGCTGGTTAGCAACCAGGAACCCCCAAGTTGCTGGCACAGCCGCTCTGCCATCTGGGCCCCTTGATTTTTTAAATGTATTTATATATTGGATACTTTTTTATTACAAAGTGTCCAGTAACAAACGTGGCCGCATTGTTCAGCTTATTGCATAATGAGCTTAACGTGATTAAATATGGTTAGTAATAAATAGGTTGGTCTTTTCCATACCTACCATTGTTCTCTGTTTTAGTCATTTCACTTGATCAAGCCTTTTCGAACATCCCACACTACAAAATAATACAAGTATGATTTGTAAGAATATCGTATCAGAAAAGGGTTGTATCGGCCAACACTCATGGCTCCAATATCAAAAGTGAAAAAGTTGTATCGGGACGCCCCTAGTTTTGCATAACAGGGCTATTTTTTTCTAAAAGACACACCAAAATAAATGTCCACTGCAGAGGATGTTGATTCTTAGGATATATTGACCTACATTGGATGGTTTTCTGCGTCTTTAACGGACAAAACGTTCATTTTTCTGAATGCGCCCCTCAGTGGAAAAAACCTTGGACACCCCTGATGTTGACTTCTTCCTTTTCCCAGGAGTACAAAGTTTCCAATTTTGAGCAGAGATTAATGAGCGAGATCGAGTTCCGCTTAGAGCGAACGCCCGTGGAGGAGTCGGACGACGAGGTGCAACATGACGACGTCCCCTGCGGGAAATGCATCGCGCCCATCTTTGACAAGAAACTCAAGAACTTCAAAGCCATGGAGGGCGTGCCTGTCACTTTCTCCTGTAAAGTTGTTGGCATCCCCATTCCAAAGGTGAGGCGTCCAGCTGGGACAACACAATATCTTCTCTGTATTTATTCATCATTTGTCACCAGGTGTACTGGTTCAAGGACGGCAAGCAGATCTTGAGGAAGAATGTCCATTACAAGAAGATAAGAGAAGGTGATGGTACGTGTGCTTTACACATAGAGTCTACAATCGCTGACGATGACGGAAACTACACCATTATGGCAGCAAATCCACAGGTAACAACTCCACACAGAATTATACATCTTCACGTTTGCATCCTTCTGGACAAGGACTCATTTTTGAACCATTTGAAGGGACGAATCAGCTGTTCGGGTCATTTGATAGTCCAAACAGGACCACCCCGAAGTCGCCTGACCCCCATTAACTCTCAGAGGTGAGCAGGAATGAGCATAATTCAAGTTGAAATAAAGTAAAATCCCTCCTTGAACCATACATTTAGTTGCCGTCTTTTATGTGGTAACACTAGTGGCCAAAATATTAACTATACTAGTTAAATAAACCCTCTGCCTTGTTTCTAATGAATACTTAGGTCTACTACGCTACTGTATTTTAATATTTGTCATTGTGATGGTACTTGGTGAAAAAAGTTTGAGAACTACTGATATAGACTAACGAGACATAACATAGCGGAAATGACAGTATTTTTATTTTTTAATTTTTTATTTTGTATTAATAAATCCAACAAAATAATACCATAATAATACAATTTCAATTCCAAAACCAAACCCGACCCAGCAACATTCAGAATAGCAATCAACAGAGCAATTGAGAGGACACACAAACATGACAGAAAAAAATTCAAAAGTAGTCAAACAAAAATGAATAATATCAACAACAGTATCAATATTAATATGAATTCCAACATAGCAGTGATTAGAAATCCCTCATTTAGATTATCATCACAGTCATTTATAAAAAATAAAATAAAAACATTTAAAAAAAGAACAATAGTGTCACAGTGGCTTACACTTGCATCCATCCATCCATCCATTTCTACCGCTTGCTTCGTTCAGGGTTGCGGGGGTGCTGGAGCCTATCTCAGCTGCTTCGGGCGGAAGGCGGGGTACACCCTGAACAAGTTGCCACCTCATCACAGGGCCAACACAGATAGACAGACAACATTCACACTCACATTCACACACTTACACTTGCATCGCATCTCATAAGCTTGACAACACATTCTGTCCAATATTTTCCACAAAGATAAAATAAGTAATTTTTTTAGGTTCATTTAACAGTTCATTTAAACACTGGATCCCGTAGTCCAATATATGACTCATTATTATCTAAACTAAATTCAGTTTTTTTCTACTGATATCATCTCCATAGCTTGTGTGTACTAGTCAGTATGAGTTGGATTTTTATTTTTGGATGACATTATGGTATTTAATTGTTATACTTGACTTGAGCTGCTATTCTATATTTTTTTAACCAGTGTACTTTATCTACAGTATATTCCATATTGGGACTTTTTTATAAACAATTGGTTACTTTTTTAATTTTTATTTATTGATTATTATCATAATTGTTCATTGTTTCCCATGGCACTACAATCTATTTGTGGCGTTGGCACATGCTCTAATTTGCATAAATGGCCATGATGCATGTGCACAAAGGTGCAAAAATGCACTTTCTTCAATTGCTTCTTTACATTAGAAGCCTGTTCACGCTTTTACGTGTGTGGGTGGGGGGCGTGTCTTTGGGGACACCCGCTGCTTGTTGTAAAGAGCAATACGTGCTTTCGTGTTAGTCCCCAGAAGTGTCCAATCGGTTGTATTCGCCTGACGTCTCGTTAAATACGCAAGACTCGAAGTGGCGGGCCAGCGAGCATCTGTTGTCGTAGCGTTCTCGAAGAAAAATGCCCTATGCTTGCGTTGTTTTAGGCTATTGGAACTGTTTAAGTTGTGAAAAGGATGAACGTTTCTTCAGAGTTTCTCGAGAGGTAAGGGAGCAAAGTGGAAGAATGCAAGAGTCTGCAGTGATCACTTCGTTAAAGGTCTGTTTGATATACTTTTAACGTTTATCATTTCCCATTAAAGTATGATCTTAATATTATTTGTATTTTATCTTGTTTCTGAGTTTTTAAAAGGCATTCTTGCTACAAGTGTTTCAAAAAGCCCCAACTCAGCGAGTCTAAATAAAAGAAATCAAATGTGAGCAAAACCTAAAAGAGTTCAGCTTTTACCAAAGGCAGCCACCTTACTCAAGCAAAAACGATGCATATTTATCCGGGAGAGTCTTAATACCAATTTCCTTGACTGAGCCACACACAAATAAGTTGTTGTCGTGTAGAATGATGTCTGCAGCACAAGATAGTTCCACATGTCTGGGAACACGGCCAACAGATAATCCTTGATATCACTCGACAAATCTTTCTTTGATAACGTATAGGGATAGATTCCATTGCATAGTTTGATTTGTTGCCCGTATTTGCTTTTAGTGGAAATATCTAGGCCCCTAGTTCGCACTCTGTTGTTGGTTTGGTGGTTTTGTTTACTTCTGTTCAAAAGTTATGTGACGGAATACAACCTATTGGACCAGAAAATGTCAGTGGATTTTTTGTTGGTTACTTTTTTTAAAAAGACAATCTAAACAGGTCTGATGAGTGCTAAATTGGCAACTGGACACGTGCCGATCCTAATCGTAGGATCGGATCGGCACCAAGTTTTGCCTTTTTTATTCGATCGTCTGAAGATCTATGTCCCAGTGTTTACGTGGCTAATGACACTTTAATAATATATATTTTTTTAATTACAGGCTTGTTTTTACTATGTTATTTACTATTATTATAGCGTGTGGGCTGATTTGAGTGGGAATGGACCCACAGATGGTTATTCGTCCAATAAAGGACCCGCAGATTTGACTCATTTCTCATTTTCAGGGTGCGATCTCGCATCCAGGAAGTTGAAGGGGAGAAAACCCAGGAGCATATTTTCCGGCCGCACTTCCTCCAGGCTCCAGCAGACACGACGGTACACGAGGGGAGGGTCTGCAGACTCGACTGTAAGGTAGGTAACGAGTTCTGAGCATCATTTTTACGTAATAGCAACACAATCCATCCTAAAATTGGTCTTCATCTGTCTTCAAGGTGAGTGGCCTGCCCAACCCTGAGCTCATGTGGTTGGTGAACGGTAGGCCCATCTATCCAGACCTCTACCACAAGATGCTGGTGCGGGAAAACGGCATCCACTCCTTGGTCATTGACCCCCTGACACAGAATGACGCTGGCACCTACACCTGCATTGCAAGCAACAAAGCAGGGCAGGCCTCGTTCAATCTCGAGCTCCAAGTTGTGGGTGAGCAGATGCGTACAACGTCCACTGGAGTAGTGAAAAAACAAATAAAAGCAATATTATGATCATTGTTTCCTGAATGTTAACGGTATGTTAATGATAATATATATTTTTACTGCAGAAAAACAGATGAAACAACCTCCTCAGTTTATGGAGAAGCTGCAAAACGTGGGGATTCCCGAGGGGAGCCCCGTTAGGCTCGAGTGTCGGGTGAAGGGCATGCCACAACCCATTATTTTCTGGAAAAAGGACAATGACACCATACCCAGAACAAAGAGCAGAATGAGGTCAGAGCCGAAGCTCCAAACAGGAGCAGAAATCTACTTGTTTTTTACCTGCAAATCCAAAGAATTAATGTCTATACCGTATTTTTCGGAGTATAAGTCGCTCCGGAGTATAAGTCGCACCGGCCGAAAATGCATAATAAAGAAGGAAAAAAACATATATAAGTCGCACTGGAGTATAAGTCGCATTTTTTGGGGAAATGTATTTGATAAAACCCAACACCAAGAATAGACATTTGAAAGGCAATTTAAAATAAATAAAGAATAGTGAACAACAGGCTGAATAAGTGTACGTTATATGAGGCATAAATAACCAACTGAGAACATGCCTGGTTTGTTAACGTAACATATTATGGTAAGAGTCATTCAAATAACTATAACATATGGAACATGCTATACGTTTACCAAACAATCTGTCACTCCTAATCGCTAAATCCCATGAAATCTTATACGTCTAGTCTCTTACGTGAATGAGCTAAATAATATTATTTGATATTTTACGGTAATGTGTTAATAATTTCACACATAAGTCGCTCCTGAGAATAAGTCGCACCCCCGGCCATACTATGAAAAAAACAGCGACTTATAGTCCGAAAAATACGGTAGTTCCCCAAAAAAGTCTAAATATCAAATCAAATCAAACTTTATTCATAAAGCACTTTTCATACACAGGCAAGTGGCAAACGCAAAGTGAAGGGAAAAAAAACTGAAGAAAACACATACACACACACACACAGCACTATTGACAACAACAAAACAAAAACAAAAAATGACAAGGCACTGAGGATTTGAGGAAAATGCCACTTTTCAGGCATCCACACTGGAGAATAACTGAAATTAACACAATTTAGAAAATAGTATTAAACATATGATCAAATATATGTAAAAATGTAAATAGATATAATGCATTAATAAGTTAATAAAAACGTAACCTTTGAGAGAATAGTAGTAATATTAATAATTAAGATAAAAAACAACACAGTAAATAATTAAAAACATAAGAGTTTAACATGATCAGTAAAAAGCCTGATTAAAAATGTGTCTTTAGCCTTATTATCAAAATGTTAACTGTCTCTGCAGTCCCGACCTTCTCGTATTTAGTAATGTTTGGGGCCAGAGGATCTCAGGATCCGCCAGAGTTTGTACAGTAAGAGCAGGTCTGATAGATAAGAAGGCGCAAGGCCATTAAGACATTTAAAAACTAATAATAGATCTTTAAAATCGACTCTGAAGCAGACGAGGAGCCGACTTTAAAACTGGTGCCATTTGGTCCTCATCAGCTGGGTGCTAAATATGCCAAAGTTTACCCTGACATCAATTGGGTTGTTGGGGCGGCGTGGCTCGATCCCCGCTAGTCACTGCCGTTGTGTCCTGGCGATGTTGTCTGGTTGAAAGCCAATATCCACTGATCCAGTCGGTCCGAATTTTTAGTTTGTAGCATATGGAATTTTTAAGTTTCAGACTTTTCTAAACTCAAACGCGATTCAGCAGCACAACTCTAGTAGCTAGTGTTAGCTCCCGATAGTACCCTGAGGTGCTGTTAGTAAAGCGCTGTGTCACTACACCAGAAAAGTAGTTCCTCGGTGTTAGCTCCTATAATAGCAAAGTCGCTATATCTTGGTTAATATGCAGGTCACAACATGTTAATAGAGCGTTGTTGGCCTTTTTGGGGTATTATTTTAAAGGAATAAATAGCAGAATCCCTATTACCTGCATTGTTAGCCGCCTCATGCCAGCAGTTTTTTACTATCTGGAATGCACATACAAGGAAAAGACGTGTTCTTTTTTCAAATAAAGATTGTGGATGACCGACATTTTTTTTAAGTGCATTTTTCCTTTAAATACCAAGTTTTTGCCATTTGTTGGTGGTCTCGAAATATAACTTTGGCAAATAGCGGGGTTGTATTGTACAACATTTGCATGTATCCTTTTATCAATTGGATCAATCAGCCCATCCACCAATCCATTTTCTACCGTTTAAGGGTACGCTGGAACCTATCCCAGCTGACTTAAGGCTAGAGGCAGGGTACTCTCTAGACTGGTCGCCAGCCAAATGCAGAGCACAGTCAGTCAACAGTCAGTCAGATCAAACAGCTCCAAAAGGTTTCAAATCATTATCGAATACAAATATATCTACGAAAACTAAATGTTAATTTTTATATTTGTATATGTTACAGTTTGTGGAAAAAAACTAAGACTTCTAAATAATTTTGTTTAATTCTCATTAAAGAAAAGAACAAACAAATCAACAAAACAAATATTTCCAGAATTACTAAGCGAGCTTTAGAAAGTTTCTAGAAATGCATCAGAAAGTCAGAAAATACTTCTTTTTTTTCATGTTTTTCCTAATAAATTCAGTTTACAAAAAAAGGATAACATTTGAGGCGCTGTGGCTTAGCCTAGCGTATGGGATAAAATCTTACAAAGCCATTAAAATAATAGATGTGAGGACCTTAAGAAATGTTGAAACTCTTACTAAAATGTAATGTTTAAAATATCAAAAACAATGTCCAACGTTGTTATCAATTCAGGATGACATATACGGTCGTCCCTCGTTAATTGGTTCCGGATATGACCGCAATAAATGAATTTCCTGGAAATATAGGCATTAATGAATATAAATGAAATATTTTGATTGATAGAGCATACAAAACCTGTTTATTACTACCTTCTAAATGAAATTTTCAACATAATGAGAGCACTCTCGGCATGAAATAACACCCTTTATTCACCGTTACACTCCTTTAATCCAACACAGTAATGCTGCCTGAGTCTGAGCCAATCAGTGGCCACGATACAGATTTCTTTGGTCTCATGTAGTGGCCAACACTACAGTAGTATATATATATATATATATATATATATATATATATATATATATATATATATATATATATATATGTTTTAGCCATTTTTTGCTTAAAACTGCTTAATTTAGGACCAAAAATGTGTAAAATGTTTTGAAAGAATCAAAAATATCACACAAAATCTTTCCAGTATATTTGAAGTGCGATGTGGCGAGGGGACGACTGTAATAATTAGGTTGATTTTAATTGTGTGTCGTATTTCATAATGTTTTATAAAACTGTCAAACCAACATGTGTCATAACTGAATTCCCAACCACTGTGCTGCGGCACATTTGTGTGACAATAACAATGAAACACTCTTCCACTAGATGGCAGAAGGTACATTGTTAACTTGCAAATACCTTTTGCTTGGTGGTGTTCAATCATAGCTCTGTATTGTGTACTGGATAGAAAAGTGGATGTAAAGACAGCACTATTTTTCTTAGTATCCACTGATAAATCGGCTGTTTGTGTTTTAGCATGCAACAGGAGACCACAGGATACGTGTGTCTCCTCATCCAGCCAACCGCCAAAGAGGATGCTGGCTGGTACACCGTGTCGGCCAAGAACGAGTCCGGAATTGCATCGTGCACCTGCAGGCTGGACATCTATGGTGCGAACGTGAGCAGTACCTAGATCAACTTTACAGGAGAACATACATGTCAACATGTATTATGACCTCCAGCACAGTGGCACCAGAGCGTGCCTGCGCCCGTGAAGAAGACTCCACGCACGGGCAGCCGCTACGCCGTTCTGACAGGCCAAGGGCTGGACATCAAGTCGACTTTCCCCACATCGGTGACCGGCCCCTTCCTCTTCTCCAGTTCCCCTCCCGAGGCCACGCTGGAGAGCGACGAGCTGTAAAGCAGCGTCTCCTGATGATGGCAGGTCGTCACGGCGTGTGTGTGATGCGTTTGACGTGAGGCACTCAGAGAAAAGGGTGATTGTGAAACAACACCGTGTCGCCATTCCGGTTTAGTAAGGTCATATCACGAGTGTTTCACAACAGATTTGCAAAGTCTTAACTCATGAGCCATCAATGGAGTTTAATTTGCCCTCCAATTATTAAAACATTTTTTTTTTTTACAGTTGACAAAGTTCATCATTGAATTAAAGTATCTCATCTTTATTGGAAGCAGCGCCTTTATTTTCCCTTGCCGACCCGTAATTTATATTACATTTATACAAAGGCTTTTGAAATATGTTGTTTAGTCAAGTTTCTGCATCATTTCTGTAAAACTATTCACCTTTTTGCACCGTGTTGTGAATGCATGTTGACGGCTACTGGTGTTTCAGAACACATTCATTTTGTTGAAACTGAGAAAGGAAGAACGTTTGTTTTGTAGTAAGGTGAGAGATTTAAAAAAAATGATGGGCAATGTCATGATTTAGTGCGTTTAATAGTGAGTTTTAAAATACATATAATTTCCTGATGTAATGTTGCACACTGTAAAATAGTTTTGTCTTCAGAATAAAGTTATATTTATTCAAGTGAGTGATGTTTTTTTTTCTAAATATGTACGGCATATTTTATATATCTATCCATCCATCTTCTTCCGCTTATCCAAAGTCGGGTCGCGGGGGCAGCAGCCTAAGCAGAGAAGCACAAACTTCCCTCTCCCCAGCCACTTCGTCCAGCTCTTCCAGGGGGATCCCGAGGTGTTCCCAGGCCAGCTGGGAGACAGTCTCTCCACCGTGTCCTGGGTCGTCTCTGTGGTCTCCTACCGGTCGGATGCACCCTAAACACCTCCCCAGGGAGGTTGTCGGGTGGCATCCTGACCAGATGCCCAAACCACCTCATCTGGCTCCTCTCGATGTGGAGGAGCAGCAGCATTACTCTGAGCTCCTCCCCAATGACAGAGCTTCTCACCCTATCTTTAAGGGAGAGCCCCGCTACCCAATTGTGGAAACTAATTTTGGCCGCTTGTACTCGTGATCTTGTCCTTTCGATCATAACCCAAAGCTCATGACCATAGGTAAGGATAGGGACGTAGATCGACCGGTAAATTGAAAACTTTGCCTTCCGGCTCAGCTCCTTCTTCACCACGACGGATTGATACAGGGTCCGCATCACTGCAGACGCTGCACCGATCAGCCTGTCCATCTCACGATCCACTCTTCCCTCACCCGTGAACAAGACTCCGAGTTACTTGAACTCCTCCACTTGGGACAAGATCTCCTCAACAACCCGGAGATGGCACTCCACCCTTTTCCGGGCGAGAACCATGGACTCGGACTTGGAGGTGCTGATTTTCATTCCAGTCGCTTCACACTCCCCTGCGAATCGATCCAGTGAAGATCCTGGCCAGATGAAGCCATCAGGACCACATCATCTGCAAAAAGCAGAGACCTAATCCTGCAGCAACCAAACCGGATCGCCTTAACTCCCTGACTGTGCACAAAAGTTCTATCCACAAAAGTTATGAACAGAATCGGTGACAAAGGGCAGCCCTGGCAGAGTCCAACCCTCACTAAAAATGGGTCCGGCTTATTGCCGTCAATAATGATTGTTCACAAGTTCATCATTGAATTAAAGTCAATAATGATTGTTCACAATCATTATTGAGAGACAAGAACACGCATGTCTTTTTTTTTCTTTTTTTTTAGGATATTTAAGATGATAAAAAAAACGCTTGCAAGATGCGACCAATGGGAGTCACTGTTGTAACCTTCAAAACCCTCCATCAGCGTTTTGTATACACACTGCAAGTCTATATTTAATGTAGTAACATACACTTTAAAGGCCTACTGAAATGCGATTTTCTTATTTAAACGGGGATAGCAGGTCCATTCTATGTGTCATACTCGATCATTTCGCGATATTGCCATATTTTTGCTGAAAGGATTTAGTAGAGAACATCGACGATAAAGTTCGCAACTTTTGATCGCTGATAAAAAAGCCTTGCCTGTACCGGAAGTAGCAGACGAGTAGCGTGACGTCACAGGTTGTGGAGCTCCTCACATCTGCACATTGTTTACAATCATGGCGTCCGAATCGCTCTCGCTGCTGGTGGCCATATGGCCACCAGCAGCGAGAGCGATTCGGACCGAGAAAGCGACGATTTCCCCATTAATTTGAGTGAGGATGAAAGATTTGTGGATGAGGAAAGTGAGAGTGAAGGACTAGAGGGCAGTGGGAGCGATTCAGATAGGGAAGATGCTGTGAGAGGCGGGTGGGACCTGATATTCAGCTGGGAATGACTAAAACAGTAAATAAACACAAGACATATATATACTCTATTAGCCATAACACAACCAGGCTTATATTTAATATGCCACAAATTAATCCTGCATAACAAACACCTCCCCCCTCCCGTCCATATAACCCGCCAATACAACTCAAACACCTGCACAACACACTCAATCCCACAGCCCAAAGTACTGTTCACCTCCCCAAAGTTCATACAGCACATATATTTCCCCAAAGTCCCCAAAGTTACGTACGTGACATGCACATAGCAGCACGCACGTACGGGCAAGCGATCAAATGTTTGGAAGCCGCAGCTGCATGCGTACTCACGGTACCGTGTCTGCGTATCCAACTCAAAGTCCTCCTGGTAAGAGTCTCTGTTGTCCCAGTTCTCCACAGGCCAATGGTAAAGCTTTACTGTCATCTTTCGGGAATGTAAACAATGAAACACCGGCTGTGTTATCCGGCACAACAGTCAGGGGGTGCATTCTACGGCGGGGGTGCGTTATCCGGCACAACACCTGCCGCAATACACCGCTTCCCTCCTACAGCTTTCTTCTTTGCTGTCTCCATTGTTCATTGAACAAATTGCAAAAGATTCACCAACACAGATGTCCAGAATACTGTGGAATTTTGTGACGAAAACAGACGACTTAATAGCTGGCCACCCTGCTGTCCCAAAATGTCCGCTACAATCCATGACGTCACGCGCCGACGTCATCATACCGAGACGGTTTCAGCAGGATATTTCGCGCGAAATTTAAAATTGCACTTTAGTAAGCTAACCCGGCCGTATTGGCATGTGTTGCAATGTTAAGATTTCATCATTGATATATAAACTATCAGACTGCGTGGTCGGTAGTAGTGGGTTTCAGTAGGCCTTTAATAACATTATGTAATATGTTCAATATTTACCATAATTTTATCATTGTCTGAAAAGCCGGAACTAATTATTCGGCGCATTTATTTCCGTTTCCATAGCAGTGCACTTCCGACTTCCTGCAACAAATGTGTTCCTACTCCCTGAATCCCTGTTTTCTAATCATGGCAGACTTTGTAGTTGACAATGAAGATGACTTTTTTTGGACAAATGATTCACAATAGGGAGGTCCGATAATGGCTGTTTGCCGATATCCAATATTCCGATATTGTCCAACTCTTTAATTACCGATACCGATATCAACCGATATATGCAGTCGTGGAATTAACACATTATTATGCCTAATTTGGACAACCAGGTATGGTGAAGATAAGGTACTTTTTTTTTTAATTAATAAAATAAAATAAGATAAATAAATTAAAAACATTTTCTTGAATAAAAAAGAAAGTAAAACAATATAAAAACAGTTACATAGAAACTAGTAATTAATGAAAATTAGTCAAATTAACTGTTAAAGGTTAGTACTATTAGTGGACCAGCAGCACGCACAATCATGTGTGCTTACGGACTGTATCCCTTGCAGACTGTATTGATATATATTGATATATAATGTAGGAACCAGAATACTAATAACAGAAAGAAACAACCCTTTTGTGTGAATGAGTGTGAATGAGTGTAAATGGGGGAGGGTTTTTTTTGGGGTTGGTGCACTACTTGTAAGTGTATCTTGTGTTTTTTATGTTGATTTAATAAAAACAAAACAAAAAAAACGATACCGATAATTTCCGATATTACATTTTAACGCATTTATCGGCCGATAATATCGGCAGGGCGATATTATCGGACATCTCTAATTCACCGCCTTATTTTTTTTCTAAGTAAATGTGCGGAGGATGAACTACTGGTCATAGAAGTCAACACGAAGAAGAGGCTGAAAGACCGGAGAAAACAGAAGCCCAGAGAGTGCGACTTCTGAAACGTTTGAGCCAAGCTACGCCAAATTAATGGAGTGCCCAAATCAGCAGGAAACGTCCCTGGCCAGCTTGACCAAACAGACAACTGTCCATCCAGTGAGTCACACTTTATTTTGATCTTGATACACGCAGTACGTCATACGCGTTATTACAACTACAGTCGGGCTAGTTGTGTACAAACAAAACATGAAATGTGGGCTAACACTTTACAGATACTGTAATATGATAGTTCATGTTTTTCAGTCAGTACAGATTGGTGTTCTATTGCAGTGTTGTGCATTACAAACTCTAAACTCGTTTCGCACTGATATATTTGATAATGTTAAATACTTTTTGGATACTGTTGTTACCAAATACTTAATGGTCCCTATTGTTTAAATCAAGTATTTGGACTGTTTCTTACTTTTCTGTGTTTGTATCTGATACATGCAGCACTATCTATCCTCCATAAAAGTACTTAGTATGATCACATTAATTTGGTCTTAAAGTCCAGTTTAGAGAAGTATTTGATCCTGGATATACAATATAGTCCCCCATATTGGCAGACATATTCATTTCATTCAAATCAGTAAAAGATTGTTTGTGCATCTGGCAAACAACACAAACACTGGCTTCCTGTTTTACAATGCCATGTTTCTAATAAATAAAGTTGTTTTAAAAAAAAAACGCTGCCTTCCTCGCTGGTTGTAAACATTGTAGAGACATGCGTCTGCTAATTCGATTGCCCCACTTCTCTCATAGTGCATAGTGCGGGTGTCAAAAAATGTGTTTTTCAGACTAATTGCGATTCTTAATCGATTAAAAAAAATCAAAAATCTATTAAAAAAAATGTGTCATTTAATCTGCTCAGGCAACTCATATTGTTGATGTTTGGGAAGCATTTTATAAAACAAAACCAGTTTTCTTTTAAGTAACATAGAATATGATCAGAGCTGTTTATCTATTTTATGGAGGAATGTAGATAATCATAAAATCCAATGTTATCAAAAAAGTATAGATTTTGAATCCAAAATCGATTCTGAATCGAATCGTGACCCTTCAAGAATCTAATTGAATCGTGTGATGCCCAAAGATTCACAGCCCTAGTACTTTGGCATTCGGAGGACTCATAGCCTCCAGCTTCTCTTCTCACTTTTAGAGTGCAATTATCAAGAAAAATTGCCTCACATTTACATTTAAAACATTACACACATTGGAGATTCTACAGTGTACAGACTACAAATTCATGGGGAAAAGATACATCTGCAAACATTATTTTAGCAACATTGTTTAAGTAGACCAGCCGTAAGCCACGCCCTCTTTCTTTTACACATACACACACGCAGAAGCCTTATGATTAGCTTGTGTGCAAATTAGGGTTGTACGGTATACCGATTGGTATTAGTATAGTACCACGATACTAACGAATCATATTCGGTACTATACCGTCTCTGAAACGTACCCCATCCCACCACACCCCCGTCGTCGTCACGTCGTGTCATTGCTGGTTTGCGAGCAGACGAGCATGTTCAGCAACGCACAATCATGGAGTACTTACAAACAGAAACAGTGTGTCAACAGAAAATGGAGAACGGACGCATTTTGGCTTAAAAACTAACGATAAAGGTGAAGCTATAACACTGAAACAGCCACTGAAAGAGGTGCTTTGAGACATGGCTAGCCAGTTAGCGGCTAACTTAGCTACTTCTAAATCACTAATCCTCGCCTCCATAGCGACAAATAAAGTAGGTTTCTTACAAGTATCATCCCTGCAGGACGAGGAATAGCTAAACATGCTTCACTACACACCGTAGCTCACCGGCGTCAAAATGTAAACAAACGCCATGGGTGGATCTACACCTAACATCCACTGTAATGATACCAAGTTCAGTAGCGTATCTAGTCAATACTACTATGATTACGTCTATAGTTTTTGGAATCACAACATCTTCTTTCATTTTTTTTCAAATGTATATTATGTTTATAAACTCAGGAAATATGTCCCTGGACACATGAGGACTTTGAATATGACCAATGTATCATCCTGTAACGACTTGGTATCGGATCGATACCCAAATTTGTGGTATCATCCAAAACTAATGTAAAGAATCAAACAACAGAAGAATAAGTGATTATTACATTTTAACAGAAGTGTAGACAGAACATGTTAAAAGAGAAAGTCAGCAGATATTAACAGTAAATGAACAAGTAGATTAATAATTCATTTTCTACCACTTGTCCTTAATAATTTTGACAAAATAATAGAATGGAAAATGACACAATATGTTACTGCATACATCAACAGACTAAATTAGGAGCCTTTGTTTGCTTACTTACTAATAAAAGACAAGTTGTCTAGTCTGTTCACTATTTTAATGAATTTTATTTAAGAACAAATGTGCAATAAGAAATATATGTTTAATGTACCCTAAGATTTTTGATTAAAATAAAGCCAATAATGCAATTTTGTGTGGTCCCCTTTATTTAGAAAAGTATTGAAAAGTGCCGAAAAGTATCAAAATAATTTTGGTACTGGTACCAAAATATTGGTATCGGGACAACACTAGTGCAAATTTAGTAATTTTTACTCAAGTACATGTTGAAAAGTGATTTTAATCGTACATAAAATATATTTATAACAGTTTCATTGCCATATATTAATATTTATTTTAGGGTTGTATTTATTTTCTGCTGACCGCACGTCCCTGATTACCATACAAGAACCATACAATAGTAGCAAATAACAATAACCTTAATTCAAGTGTCGTGGTGAAGCGAAACGTCCGCTTTAACTTGATACATCAAGACGTATCAGCTCGGTTAAAACAATAAAAGTGACTTTGTTTGAAAATTGTGAGTTTGTTTTGAATCAAAAACAAAAAGGCGATCCCATGAGCCAATTAAGCATAGCTAATCAGTCCAATTAGCAGGGAAGAGAGTTCAAATAGGCATAAAATTACATTCACCTTACGTGACCCAATTAGACTGCCAGCTTCGTTTGACCAGCTGCCACGCCGAGTTGTTCGCTGGCTATTAGTTTGTGTGTGATGGAAAAAAAAGGCCCCAAAAATGACTACAATGCAAGATTTAAAGCCCATTGTTTGTATTCAATTAAAACTCTGGAGTTGTGGTTGTTACAACAGAGTCACCTTCATACTTACAGAATGTTACGGAACAATGAAGTCATTAATTCAGAACAATTCCAGCACATTTTTCTGATAATGAGGCTAAATCCTTGCACTTTCTTCAGGACTAAAACATACGCTTTATGGCTTAATCTCCATTTCTCCATAAGGGGATGTGGATTAAACGTGGTATGTGTTTCTGACAAGGCAGACGGGTCAGTCCTCAGTTGTGACATATGGCTTTTGATGTCACGACTGAGTCGTAGGTGCTCGAACCAGCCAATCGTGTCACGGGTTAGGGGGAGGGAAGACAAAAAAAAAAAGGGTGCAAGACACGGAAAGGCCAGACAAGACAAGCAGCAGCTGGCGAACTACATCAATCTGTAATCAATGAACCAACTGGTAGATGGGATTATATGCCTAATTGCACAGCTAACCAGTCCATCCCAAAACGAGCCGACAGCATCAGCTTGCGTCCATGACCCAATAGCGGAGGCGGCCATTATTCTGGGCCTCCATAGTGATTAATCATTCATAACCAGCCCCTATGCCAAGTCTGGACTTGGTCAATACCCAGCAGCAGAATAGAGTCAGTCCATTAGGGAAATGATGTTCATAGCTGCACAATGCTCCAACAACACCACCAATAGGAAAACCTATACAAAAGAACACTGAAAATATTACAGCAAAACATTATTCATTATGCACAAATATTTGTATATTGTAAGAAGTTATTTGTCTACAGTTTTTTTTTTAAAGAAGAGTGTGTTGAAAAAAATATATATATTTGTGCAAAAGTGACTTTTATGTTCAAAAGTCACTTTTGCACAAATATAATTTTTTTTGTCAATGACTCTACTTTGAAAATATTTCTTTGATTTTCAGTATTCAATGTATAAAAGTATAAAAAGGCTGAAGCCACAATAATGACTGCTCCCTAGGAAAATAAGACGAATAGTGGAATATTACTACTACATCATATAATAACAGTGTTTCCCATACATTCATTATGTGGTGCTACCTGTTCACCCTTGCTCATTAACACATCATAACACACCTTGTCTGGTATAGCATAAGAAGGCAGAGCAGGAGGGATCGGTGTTGATTTGGTCACTATATTTAGCATGGAATCAGACCCCTTGGAGGTGTTATTTTTTTTAAAACAAAGCAAGGCGAGACATATTTAGTGTAGACTGTAATAAATACTTGTATCGCTATTTTCAACAACCCCCTACCCCATCTAAAAGCTCTCAGAGGCTAGATCAAGGGTAGGGAACCTATGGCTCTCGAGCCAGATGTGGCTCTTTTGATGACTGCATCTGGCTCTCAGATAAATCTTAGCTGACATTGCTTAACACGATAAGTAATAAATAATTCCGCTGGTAATCACAGTGTTAAAAATAACGTTCAAAATATAAAACATTCTCATGCATTTTAATCCATCCATCCGTTTCATACCGAGAAGTGGCATTAATGGTAAGAAGTATTTTATTTATTATTGGTTAGCTTCAGAATAACAATGTTAATGAAAAGAATAAGAGACTTATTATACTCTAAAAATGTTGCTCTTACTTAAAAATGCACGCATTTAGTTGTATTCAGTGTTAAAAAATATTATATGGCTCTCATGGAAATACATTTTAAAATATTTGGCTTTCATGGCTCTCTCAGACAAAAAGGTTCCCGACCCCTGGGCTAGATATTTGTGGTTTGTGACATTAAAAAAACACAAAAACAAGCGAGAGTTTGTTTTGCTGTGTTCTATTTTGCTGTAAATGGTCAGTTATGCTGATCTGAGCAATAAATCATTCCTTACATCAATATGGGACTCACTAACTACTATAATAATCATAGTGCGCACACATAAAAAATAATCAATTCTAAATATATTACAATTACTGAATCCTGAACACTTGTTTTAAATAATGTATGATTCTTGGCGTCCAGTGAGGGTGCATTCCACATTTGTGTGACCAGATGGGAAAATTTAAAATCTGTTCCTTTCCTCTCGGGCCAATACACAGATTAATCAATTATTCATTTCACATGTGCCTCGCTGTACTTCAGGACACTAATGTACCCCACATACTGTTATTTACTAAGGCCACGGTACATTTTAACAACCAGGACAAATCCGAGAGATAATACAGCAAATAAGAATTGTCCTTTTCAAGTTTTGGAGCAGTAATCTGTGCACCATATTTGACCATATTGCTGCGAAGCTTTAATCCCATGATTTTCACTTTAAATCCCTCAGGTTATAGAAGTCACTCACACTTATGATGCCTCAGGCTAATCTCAGATTATGCCTGTCATCACATGGTCACCAGCTAAATGGGAATTGAGAGGAGGCTTGGTGGCGTTTGTAACATGATATAAGTTGATATAGTTGGAAAATACATGATATTCATTTAATATTAGAAGTCTAGTAGAAATCTTATGTTTTAGTGATTTAGGATGTTTGTGAATAAATAAACCTATTATGCAGCAAGGAAGTATGTTTTTGCAATATTATATGAACACAAATTGTGATTTAGAGTTTTCATGAAATCTGAAATCTGAAAAACAGAACATTTTCAAAGTATTGTCAATGGCCTACTAAGGGTTTGTTATTTTTAGAAAGAGACATTGTACAGTGACAGTGTACTATTATCCTAAAACAATACATGATGTAGTTATACATTTAAATAATTTATGATTTTAAACATTTCTAAGTATACCATTAATTTCATTTTTTATATATTTTATTTCAAGAAGTGTCAAAAATAACGAGTTATATTATATATATATATATATATATATATATATATATATATATATATATGTATATTGCATTAGTCGTGTGTCACACATTTATTTCAATCAATCAATCAATCAATCATTGTTTATTTATATAGCCCTAAATCACAAGTGTCTCAGAGGGCTGCACAAGCCACAACGACATCCTCGGTACAGAGCCCACATAAGGGCAAGGAAAAACTCACCCAAGTGGGACGTCGATGTGAATGACTGAAACAACTGAAATGTTGTTATACGGTCAGTGATCAGGTCATTGCATACGTGCATAAGCGTTTGCACGGGTGCAAAGATGAGTGAGGGGACTAAAACTGTCCTCAATGGCAAATTTCACAGGACTTTAAATAAAACTGTTACCAGGTTTTTAGCAAATTAATGTAATGCATTTAAGTAACACATTCAAAACATGTTCCTTTATGACATTCTGACAATAAAATTGCATTTGCATCCAAATACTGTTTTTTTTTTAAAGTTACTTAAAATTGAGCAGCTTGCCAAGATGCAGAAACCTGATGCAATGAAGACGAAAAACTGTTTTACAGTGTCATTCATAAAATGACTAAAGGAATCGTTCAAGTCAGGGTTTTTGTCATGTCCAATGTTAGTATAACTAAAAATATGAGATAAAGTACTTCACATTGCGAATAATTTGTTTAAAGGAAGAAAAACAAAGTGTTCATCAAAAATGTAGAAAAGAAGATGGATAAAGGAGGTGTTTTACTATAGATACATATTGTGCACAGCAAAGGACATAGCATAAAAAATAAGTACATTTTCTGACATATATATATATTTATATTTACATATACACATGCGTGTGTATATATATATATATATATATATATATATATATATATATATATATATATATATATATATATATATATATGTGTGTGTGTGTATACTGTGTATATATGTGTGTGTGTATGTATAAATATTAGGACTGTCAAGTGTTTAATTTTTTTAATCAGATTAATCATACTCTTGAGCTGTGATTAATTGCTTGCATATTTAGAATTTGTGAAAAGAAAATACCCCAATATTTGGACACAAATATAATCAAAGCACATTTTTAAACGTTTTACTTAACTGCAAGCATTAATTAGCTTAAAACTTGGTGACAGTAAGTATAGTAACAATTAAGAGCCCATTTTCACAATATTTGCAATAATATAGCAAACAAGGTACAGATAGTAAACACACCCATAAACAACTTTACATAGTGGACCATATACTGTACATCTACATTTACTCTTCCTTTAAAAAAGGAAAATACATCATAAAATGATATTTTCATCCTTTAGATGCATCAAAAATAATCTGAGTCAATTACACATTTTGAATAGATTGTATTTTACTCCTTCTAAAATATCTAAAATGTTTACAGTAGATAGCAACTTATGTATTAAGTGTCTGACAGCTGAAGGAACTCTAATTCATTTACTGTGGGAATGTCAGAAGATAAAGAGTTGTGTATATTGTGAGGTGTGCCTTGGTTGTCCGTGCTAGGCCACCGCAGGTCATGTGACGTGCATCACCAGACCTGCTAATGTTAGACAAGTTAATGTGGGCAGGGGGCTTCAGAAAAGCAGGCAATATCAGGTGTGACTACCACTCTCCTTTGGTGAGTTGATCAGGTTGTTGATTGTGGCCTGTGGAATGTTAGTCCACTCTTCAATTGCTGTGCCAAGTTGCTGGATATTGGCAAGAACTGGAACATGCTGTCGTATACGCCTGCTCAATGGGTGACATGTCCAATGAGTATGCTGGCCATGCAAGAACTGGGATGTTTTCAGCTACAAGGAATTGTATACAAATCCTTACAACATGAGGCCATGCATTTCCATGCTGCAACATGAGGTGATGGTCTCAGGTGAATGGCACAACAATGGGCCGAAGGATCTCTTCACGGTATCTCTGTACATTTAGAATGCCATCAATAAAATGCACTTGTGTTCGTTGTCGATAACATACGCCTGCCCATACCATAACCCCACCCCCACCATGGGCCACTCAATTCACAATATTGACATCAGCAAACCGCACTCCTACAGACGCCACACACGCTGTCTGCTATCTGCCCTGAACAGTGAAAGCGCGGGATTCAACTGTGAAGAGAACAACTCTCCAACATGCCAGACAAATGCAAGCATTTGCAGTCAGGTCCAGACCCCAAAAAGGACGACGAACATGCAGATGAGCTTCCCTGAGACGGTTTCTCACAGTTTGTACAGAAATGTTTTGGTTATGCAAACAAATTGTTGCAGCAGCTGTCCGGGAGGCTGGTCCCACACGATCATGGATATGCACCTGCTGGATGTAGAGATCTTGGGCTGGTGTGGTTACACGTGGTCTGTGGTTGTGAGGCCGGTTGGATGTACTGCCAAATTCTCTGAAACGCCTTTGGAGACAATTTATGGTAAAGAAATGAACATTAAATTCACGGGCAACAGCTCTGGTGGACATTCCTGCAGTCAGAGTGGCCATTTATTGTGGGCAGGCTAAGGCACACCTGTGCAATAATCATGCTGTTTAATCAGCATCTTGATATGCCACACCTGTGAGGTGTGACGGATTATCTTGGCAAAGAAGAAATGCTCACTAACACACCTTTAGACAGATTTGTGAACAATATTTAAGAGGAATAGGTATTTTGTGCAAAGTTTTACATCTTTGAGTTCAACTCATGAAAAATTGGAGCAAAAATAAAAGTGTTGCGTTTATAATTTTTGTTCAGCGTATGTGTGTGTGTGTGTATTCATATAGATATAAATATACTGTATATATTAGGGCTGTCAATGTTAACACGTCAACGCATGTGATTAATAAAAATAAAAAAATTGTTATCATAACTGTATCAAAATTAATCACAACATTTGTCATGACTGTGTCTCTAATATCAACGGGAAAAGTCACTAGGTTTAGAAAAAAAGGGGCCGAAAGGATAGAAAACACTGTCGGCGTCATCCTCAAATACGTGTTTTGCTTTAAGATGGTATTTTAAACTTGATGTGCTTCGATGATAAAAACGTTTGTCGCTGCAATACCAAGTTTAAACCAGAGTCCTGTTTTCAAGCAAAATGGGCCGCCCCTCCTCGCAATCACAGACCGTGTAACAAATGCGCGCGTTTTCCGGGTTAAGCTTTAACCCATTTACATTCTGTACTGTAAAGCAGTGGTCCCCAACCACCGGGCCGCGGCCCGGCACCAGTCCGTGGACCGATTGGTACCGGGCCGCACAAGAAATAAAAAAAAATAAAAAAATAAAAATTTATATACCGGTATATACATTTTTTTTTTTTTATAAAATCAACATAAAAAACACAATAGATACATTTTATATCAATATAGATCAATACAGTCTGCAGGGATACAGTCCGTAAGCACACATGATTGTATTTCTTTATGACAAAAAAATAATAATAATAATAAATAAATAAATACCATAATCCCCCCACTGCTGTAAAGGACACATGGCATGAAAAAGATTGATTGACAATGGTCTACAGTCCTTTAGCTAATCAGGACACAGAACACATTGCTGTAAAAAAAAAAACATATATACATACATACATATATACATACATACATACATATATATGTACATGTATACACATGTATATATACACATACATACATACATACATACATACATACATACATACATATATACATACATACATACATATATATGTACATGTATACACATGTATATATACACATACATACATACATACATACATATATGAATACATACATATATATATATGTACATTTATACACATGTATATACACATACATACATACATACATACATACATATATATATACAGGTAAAAGGCAGTAAATTAGAATATTTTGAAAAACTTGATTTATTTCAGTAATTGCATTCAAAAGGTGTAACTTGTACATTATATTTATTCATTGCACACAGACTGATGCATTCAAATGTTTATTTCATTTAATTTTGATGATTTGAAGTGGCAACAAATGAAAATCCAAAATTCCGTGTGTCACAAAATTAGAATATTACTTAAGGCTAATACAAAAAAGGGATTTTTAGAAATGTTGGCCAACTGAAAAGTATGAAAATGAAAAATATGAGCATGTACAATACTCAATACTTGGTTGGAGCTCCTTTTGCCTCAATTACTGCGTTAATGCGGCGTGGCATGGAGTCGATGAGTTTCTGGCACTGCTCAGGTGTTATGAGAGCCCAGGTTGCTCTGATAGTGGCCTTTAACTCTTCTGCGTTTTTGGGTCTGGCATTCTGCATCTTCCTTTTCACAATACCCCACAGATTTTCTATGGGGCTAAGGTCAGGGGAGTTGGCGGGCTAATTTAGAACAGAAATACCATGGTCCGTAAACCAGGCACGGGTAGATTTTGCGCTGTGTGCAGGCTCCAAGTCCTGTTGGAACTTGAAATCTCCATCTCCATAGAGCAGGTCAGCAGCAGGAAGCATGAAGTGCTCTAAAACTTGCTGGTAGACGGCTGCGTTGACCCTGGATCTCAGGAAACAGAGTGGACCGACACCAGCAGATGACATGGCACCCCAAACCATCACCCAACCATGCAAATTTTGCATTTCCTTTGGAAATCGAGGTCCCAGAGTCTGGAGGAAGACAGGAGAGGCACAGGATCCACGTTGCCTGAAGTCTAGTGTAAAGTTTCCACCATCAGTGATGGTTTGGGGTGCCATGTCATCTGCTGGTGTCGGTCCACTCTGTTTCCTGAGATCCAGGGTCAACGCAGCAGTCTACCAGCAAGTTTTAGAGCACTTCATGCTTCCTGCTGCTGACCTGCTCTATGGAGATGGAGATTTCAAGTTCCAACAGGACTAAGCGCCTGCACACAGCGCAAAATCTACCCGTGCCTGGTTTACGGACCATGGTATTTCTGTTCTAAATTGGCCCGCCAACTCCCCTGACCTTAGCCCCATAGAAAATCTGTGGGGTATTGTGAAAAGGAAGATGCAGAATGCCAGACCCAAAAACGCAGAAGAGTTGAAGGCCACTATCAGAGCAACCTGGGCTCTCATAACACCTGAGCAGTGCCAGAAACTCATCGACTCCATGCCACGCCGTATTAACGCAGTAATTGAGGCAAAAGGAGCTCCAACCAAGTATTGAGTATTGTACATGCTCATATTTTTCATTTTCATACTTTTCAGTTGGCCAACATTTCTAAAAATCCCTTTTTTGTATTAGCCTTAAGTAATATTCTAATTTTGTGACACACGGAATTTTGGATTTTCATTTGTTGCCACTTCAAATCATCAAAATTAAATGAAATAAACATTTGAATGCATCAGTCTGTGTGCAATGAATAAATATAATGTACAAGTTACACCTTTTGAATGCAATTACTGAAATAAATCAAGTTTTTCAAAATATTCTAATTTACTGGCTTTTACCTGAATGTACATTTATACACATGTATATATACACACATACATATTCATCCATCCATTTTCTACCGCTTATTCTCTTTGGGGTCGCGGGGGGCGCTGGAGCCTATCTCAGCTACAATCGGGCGGAAGGCGGAGTACACCCTGGACAAGTCGCCACCTCATCGCAGGGCCAACACAGATAGACAGACAACATTCACACTCACATCCACACACTAGGGCCAATTTAGTGTTGCCAATCAACTTATCCCCAGGTGCATGTCTTTGGAAGTGGGAGGAAGCCGGAGTACCCGGAGGGAACCCACGCAGTCACGGGGAGAACATGCAAACTCCACACAGAAAGATCCCGAGCCCGGGATTGAACTCAGGACTACCACCGTGAAGCCCACACATACATATATACATACATATATATATATGTATATACATGTACATATATATACATATATATGTATGTATATGTACATGTATATACATATATGTATATACATGTATATGTATATATATATATATATATATATATATATGTATGTGTGGGAAAAAATCACAAGACTATTTCATCTCTACAGGCCTGTTTCATGAGGGGGTTCCCTCAATCATCAGGAGATCTCCTGATGATTGAGGGAACCCCCTCATGAAACAGGCCTGTAGAGATGAAATAGTCTTGTGATTTTTTCCCACACATACATATATTGCGCTCTACTACGGTATCGAGCACTATTTTTTGGATAACCTTATTAAGACATATATATATATATATATATATATATATATATATATATATATATATATGTGTGTATATATAAACACACATGTATATATATATACATATATACACACGTGTATATATATATATATATATATATATATATATATATATATATATATATATATATATATATACACACAGTATATATATATATATATATATATATATATATATATATACACATAAATATATATACACACGTATTAGAGATGTCAATAAATGCTTTAAAATGTAATATCGAAAATTATCGGTATCGTTGTTTTTATTATCGGTATCGTTTTTTTGTTGTTGTTGGTTGTTTTTTTTAAATCAACATAAAAAACATAAGATACACTTACAATTAGTGCACCAACCCAAAAAACCTCCCTTCCCCATTTACACTCATTCACACAAAAAGGTTGTTTCTTTCTGTTATTAATATTCTGGTTCCTACATTATATATCAATATATATCAATACAGTCTGCAAGGGATACAGTCCGTAAGCACACATGATTGTGCGTGCTGCTGGTCCACTAATAGTACTAACCTTTGACAGTTAATTTTACTCATTTTCATTAATTAGTAGTTTCTATGTAACTGTTTTTATATTGTTTTACTTTCTTTTTTATTCAAGAAAATGTTTTTAATTTATTTATCTTATTTTATAATATTTTTTAACAAGGACCTTATCTTCACCATACCTGGCTGTCCAAATTAGGCATAATAATGTGTTAATTCCACGACTGTATATATCGGTATCGGTTGATATCGGTATCGGTAATTAAGAGTTGGACAATATCGGAATATCGGATATCGCCAAAAAAGCCATTATCGGACATCCCTAACACGTGTATATATATATATATATATATATATATATATATATAAATATATATATATATATAAATATATATATATATATACACGTATATATATATAAATATATATATATATATATATATATATATATACTCGTGTATATATATATATATATATATATATATATATATATATATATATGTATGCATCATCGAGTAAAGGTTTGTTTGTGGAGTTGTGCTAGCAGATGGTAGACTTATGTGTTGGGGACACATGGCTCTACTTCATGGCCACATAGCCCAGCCCAAGATAATTGGAATTTCATTAGGGTTTTTTTTGTTGTTTTTGTGTTTGTGTGTAAGTGGACTGTGTGTGCATATACGCGTGTATGTGCTGAGAGTGGGTGTGTAGGAGTCTGCTGAATGGGTCTGAGGGGGTGGCAGAGGGCAGGGACCCCACCTGCTGCCACCTGTTCATCTTGTGTGTGTCTTATAAAAGCTGCTGCCTGCTGTGCACCACAGACACTTTGGACTCTTCAGGCTGCTCACCTCCTGGAGATTTCACTATTTGCTGCCTAAAGCCAAAGAACAATCTGACACTGAGGTTGTAAAAAAAAAAAAACACAAAAAAACATGAAGCCTCGCCGCTCCAGCTGCACTGACTCAGGATCTGAGTCCTCAGAACTGGACTCCAAGAGCCCAGAGAAATACGAGCCTGCCACACGGCGAAGGATGGCCGCCAACGCCAGAGAGCGGAAAAGGATGCAGGGCTTGAACACGGCCTTCGACCGATTACGAAAGGTGGTCCCTCAATGGGGTCAGGACAAGAAATTGTCCAAATACGAAACCCTGCAGATGGCTCTCAGCTACATCATGGCCCTCAACCGGATCCTGATGGACGCCAAGCGACACAATGCCACTCACAGGCAGTGGCGGGACTTGCAGTTTGACTGCGTGCAGCCTGACAACCACCAGTACCTGATGGGGTACGACTCCGCGGGGGAGGACTATATCACCTCCTCTTTCTCCTACCAGCTTGACGGCCATCAGCTGCACGCTTGAAAAAAAAACAAAGCCGCCGTTTGGCGTGTAGAACAGTCATGTTGCAAGTTGCAACGTGAACCATTCTTTCTCCGCTTGAGGAGACGGTAAATACGTTTGTATTGACTTATTTCTTTGTTTGACTTCTATTTTTTAAGTCTTGGCTGTGTTTTTATTCAATGCATGCACGTAGTGTCGTGATGATGATTGTGCAACTGTAGCCGATTTCTGATACGGACCTAAAATGTTGTGCAATTTTCAAGGACTTCAGAGAACTATCAAGGTATTGTGTATACAGTAGGTCATGTGAATATGTATTTTTCTAGAGCTGTTGTTTTCTACATGCTAAATTATGTTTTTTGGATTGAGAATAAAAATATTTTGAATGAAATTTAGTCTTTGTCTTCGCTTCCTTATTGGGGTGGTGTGGCTCAGTAGGTAGAGCGGCGAGCAACCTGAGGGTTCCAGGTTTGATTCCAGCTTCAGCCATCCTAGTCACTGCTGATGTGTCCTTGGGCAAGACACTTTACCCCCCTTGCTCCCAGTGCCACCCACACTGGTTTAAATGTAGCTTAAAGATATAGATAATGGGTTTCTCTATGTAAAGCGCTTTGAGTCTTGAAAGAAAAAGCGCTGTGTAAGCATAATTCATTTATCATTTATAATTTGTTTTTACACTGGCCCCCTGCAGCAGAATTTTACCTTCAACCTCTTGAGACCTAGCAATGCGTTTTCGTCCTCTGTGAGAGACAATCGGTTCACCGCCTTATTCTCGTGCAAAAACATTTTTGGCGGAAAAAAATAGGAATATGGCATCTTATTTAGCCTGCTCAAGATTTTATTTGGATTCTTGGGGTGACGATTTGATTAAAAATTCGCTCTCAATTCAAACTGATTCATGCTGC
This sequence comes from Nerophis lumbriciformis, assembly GCF_033978685.3. Taxonomy (NCBI): domain Eukaryota; kingdom Metazoa; phylum Chordata; class Actinopteri; order Syngnathiformes; family Syngnathidae; genus Nerophis; species Nerophis lumbriciformis. Next base: position 37,228,690 of record NC_084549.2, on the reverse strand, counting down.
GAAATAAAAATTATAATAAAGCCTTTTAAAAACTTGTTTTTGTTCAAATTAATGTGTAAAAAAAAAAGTTTATCGGTTTTTGAAAATTATGAATTAATTTTTAAAATCACAATAAATAAGAATTACAATTTGGTTAGAATCAAAAAACATTTTTTTCAGCACTCTTAGTTGGGTGTTTAAGTATTGTTGCGATTTCATCTCATGAAAAGGACAATCAATCAGCATGTTTCATAGGCACTAAAGAAGTAAGTTACCGGGTATTAATAACTTGTATCATCTTCTCAAGCGATCAAAAGTATCAAGTTAACTAATGTTACTAATCACAAAAAAGTATGCCTTTAATCATGTACAGGTATATATGCAGATTAATCACGCAATTTAATGCCCCTTTGCCTTAACCGTGGGGGGTCACCTAAAAGGTGTGTGTTAATACGGTCAATGATCAGGTCAATACAAAGATGAGCGTGGAGACTGACTCGTGTGCTCACTGGCGAATTTCACTTCAAAAGAAAACTGACTTGACTTTAGATAAAACGGTTACCAAATTTTAAGAGGACAAATTCAAGTAAAAGATTCAAGTAAAACATTAAAAAATGTCCCTGGATGACATCCTGACAATAAATTGCATTTGTGCCCAAATAGGGTCTTTGAATTAATTCAAATTGTGCAAGCAAATATCAACCTGTGATTAATTATGATTAATCCAAATGTAAAAAGTGTTTAATATGTTTTTTTTAAAGAATCATTTGACAGCACCATTACATACATGATTAATTTTATTCTGTTAAATTCTATTTTCCTGTATTTTCTACCACTTGTCCCTCTATTTTATTTATTACTATTATTACTACTATTATTATTGATTTCATGTTATTTGCATTTATTTATATTTAATTCATATATATGTTTTAAAATATTATCATTTTTTTGGTACTCCGATGTGGGTACCTCAATGGTGGCGTTTCACTCAATCCTCAGTGCTATGCCATGTTTTGTTATTGTCCACTGGTTTAAATGTAACTTAGATATTGGGTTTCACTATGCAAAAGCGCTTTGAGTCACCAGAGAAAAGCGCTATATAAATATAATTCACTTCACAATTCACTCCACAGTGCTGTGTGTTTCCTTTTTTCTTTGTGCTATGTAAATAGAATTTGATTCAAGTTATTGGGTTTTTTAAAGTAGAAGGTGTCTGTTTTTCATCAGTAGTGTGGTTTGAAGTGGTTTTGGTAACAGTCGTTTTTTTTAAGACACCAAAAACACATTGTAATGTCCTCTATAGTGGACATGAGGACTAACTACTTTTTCATAGCAAATTAAGAACAACTGCTCTTTGTAGTGTAGTGTATTATTTATAATGGATTTTATAATATTTTTTTCTCTCATCCAAACAGTAGAAAAAGTTACCACTAGACCTAGTTAAAGACAATCTACCATTGTGTCATATTGTTTCCATCCAAGATGATTATTGAACTCCAGAAACGTGTACATTTCTGGGTCTTATTGCGCAAAACAGGGTTATTACAGTACTTTCTTTACTCTGCATCAAGCTAACTCACCAATGATTGGAGGTTATGTCCACTTGCTGAGCTGTAAATCTTCCCTTTGTCCACAGCGTCTGCGCACAGAGATAAGACAATGTTGCGTCAGCAGGGTACAAAAATAAAAAGACATAAAATATACTTAATAGGCGGCAGCTGCTTTTGTTCGAAAAAGTTGCATTATTGTTATTTTCAATAAAGTATATTTTGGATTTCTTTGTACTTTGTCTGGTACGACTAGGTCGACACAAGACTGTTTATTGTTGCATCGCTACAGATTTAAATGGCAATCATTGACCATTGTTGCAGATTTGAAAAGTTTGAATGGTGGCACAAGACAGAGCAGATTAAGGAAGCCTACAAGAAAGATCTTGACCTGGCTTCAGCCGAGGAGCAGAAATTAAACTCTATTGTGCGCTAATGGCTCTGCGTAATCGCTTAGTCCTGGGTCGTTGAGGCGTGAGCGTCCAGAGCTGGACCCAAACACGATCTGCATTAAATATAAGACATGTTTTCACTGTAATGCCCAACTGCCACTCGACTGCTGATTAAGAGCAAACATCTGAAATATAATGTGCAGTTTATGGTTCATTTATGTCCAAAACATCCCCATCAAGGGCCCCCACATGTATAATATGTGACATGAGCTGCAAGGGGCGTTTAGTTTTGAAGGTGGCAAACATTGATACAGATGGTCATAATGATTCATTTGCCACATTGAATGAGTCAAAAGTGCGTGTCAGTGACACTGCAATTACGCTCTTCATTAATTCAGTCACAAGCAGAGAACAGTTGGCCCCAGAAACAAAAAATTGATGTGCAATTAATTGGTTTCCTCACTCAGAGCACGTTATTGCAATATATGTTAATCAGTGGTGACAACAATGTGCCCAGCAGGACAGTAATTGAGAGGACTGAAGCAAATGACAATGATGTCATGTTGCGTTATTGGACTTGCAACATACTTCATAATATATTTTAGATATTATGAAGTACTTTACACAAAAGAGCCCTAATTTAATCCTATTGAATTTGTTCACATTGGGATGTTACATGGCCATGATGTTTTAGTAACGATCTGAATAAAGCGGTTATTATACGTGGACCTCGGCACTCTGTCCCCGTATCTCAGTGACTCATACTTGCCAACCCTCCCGGATTTTCCGGGAGACTCCCGAAATTCAGCGCCTCTCCCGAAAATCTCCCGAAATTCAGGCGTAGCTGGAAGTCACGCCCCCTCCAGCTCCATGCGGACCTGAGTGACGTCAACAGCCTGTATTTACGTCCGCTTTCCCACAACACACGTTATAACTGTAGAATGATCGAGGGCGAGTTTTTGGTTTCTTATGTGGGTTTATTGTTAGGCAGTTTCATTAACGTCCTCCCAGTGCGGTAACAACACACAACAACAGCAGTCATGTTTTATTCTACCGTAAAGCAGTTCGTCTGCCGTAAACAGCAATGTTGTTGTAATATTTTGAGTTGGAGGCAATAACCAGGCGAGGTGATGAAGTACGTCTCTTTACTGTAGACTTTAGAACAGACTCACACACTTGACGTCAGGTGCGCAACACCACGTAAATCGTTGGCCAACCAAAAAGTAACCCCAGTACGCCATAGCCAACATTCACCAGGAGATGGCAACAGACAAACATCGATCACTCTATAACATTCCTCCCCTTTTAGAAATGGAGAAGTTCCTCAAAATAAATAAACAACCCAACCAAAAAATGCAGCAGCTCAATTAAAAAACTGTACTTAAGCCACATTCTTTTTTTTTTTTTTTTTTTAGTACTGAACTCTTAACCCTCATTTGTAAACAATAACATGCTTATTATACAAACAGTATTTGTACACCTTTAACACAGATTTTTATACTGTCTTCAGAGATTCAGTTTTTTTGGTGGTAGTCAAAACCTTTCTGGGTACCTGCGAAAGGGTGTTCAGCCTGGTTAGAAAAATAGTGACAGAGAATAGAACAAGGATGGACAATTCAACCCTTAACTCAACAATGAGTAGATGAGTGTTATGTGTGTGTATATGTGTAAATAAATGAACACTGAAATTCAAGTATTTCTTTTATTTATATATATATATATATATATATATATATATATATATATATATATATATATATATATATATACCGTAATAAAATAATTATATATATAGCTAGAATTCACTGAAAGTCAAGTATTTCTTATATATATATATATATATATATATATATATATATATATATATATATATATATATATATATATATGAAATACTTGACTTGGTGAATTCTAGCTGTAAATATACTCCTCCCCTCTTAGCCACGCCCCCAACCACGCCCCCACCCCCCACCTCCCGAAATCGGAGGTCTCAAGGTTGGCAAGTATGCAGTGACTGCGTTACAAACCTGGGGGTAAAGTTCGACTCAGATTTTAAGTTCGAAAAACAAATCAGCAGCGTCGTACAAAAAAGCTTTTATCAACTACGCCAAATAGCAAAAGTGAAACCGTTTCTGTCAGGACATGATCTTGAGAAATTAATCCACGCCTTTATCTCGACTCATCTTGACTACTGCAATGCCCCCTGTACATACACTAGCCAGGCCTCCCTCGCCCGCCTGCAGCTCGTGCAGAACTCTGCTGCTCGTCTGCTAACACAGACCCGCAGGCGTGAGCACATCACCCCTATACTAGCGTCCCTTCACTGGCTCCCTGTGCATTACCGAATCAATTTTAAACTCCTACTATTTGTTTTTAAATGTCTAAACAACCTCGCTCCAACACATTTCTCCGACCTCCTTCAGCCTTACTGCCCCACCCGATCCCTAAGATCAGCCGATCAGCTGCTACTGACGGTCCCTGACACAAGGCTGAAGCTTAGAGGTGACAGAGCTTTCGCCGCTGCTGCTCCCAAGCTCTGGAATGACTTACCTTTGAGTGTTAGACAGGCCTCCTCTCTTCCTGTTTTTTAAATCACTCTTAAAAACATACTTTTATTCCATGGCTTTTAACACTGAGTGATCTCCATTTTGCTATGGCGTCCCACAATGCACCTGCTGTGAACTTGTTTTTATGTTTTATTTTTTTATCATGCTCTGTTTGTGTTGTGCTTGCTCGTTTCTCTTGTGTTATCTTTTAACCTGCCCATTGTACAGCACTTTGGCTACCCCTCTGGTAAATTTCAAATGTACTTTATAAATAAAGTTGATTTGATTTTGATTTGATTTACAGTATGGCATTAATAGAAGTCTTGTTGCACAGTTCAAACACACTGCAATTGTATTCATATCCTAAAATCAATAGAATTAAGTGACTATGTGCTTTCTGAAAACGGCAAAATACACACTTGTTAAAGGTTATTCATTAGATACTGTATTTGTTATTCTCATTTTGACAGGAAGTTTTACAATCAGTAGAATACATTACATTTTCTCAATACAGGCATAGTGTTGTAACGATACCAATATTTTGGTACCGGTACAAAAATTATTTCGAGACTTTTCGGTACTTTTTTAAATGAAGGGGACCACAAAAAAATTGCATTATTGGCTTTATTTTAACAAAAAATCTTAGGGTACATTTAACATATGTTTCTTATTGCAGTTAAGTCCTTAAAAAAAATTGTGAACATACTAGACAACTTGTCTTTTAGTAGTAAGTAAACAAACAAAGGCTCCTAATTAGTCTGCTGACGTATGCAGTGACATATTGTGTCATTTATCATTCTATTATTTTGTCAACATTATTAAGGACAAGTGGTAGAACATTAATTATTAGTCTACTTGTTCATTTACTGTTAATATCTGCTTACTTTCTCTTTTAACATGTTCTGTCTACACTTCTGTTAAAATGTAATAATCACTTATTCTTTGTTGTTTGATACTTTACATTAGTTTTGGATGATACCACAAATTTGGGTATCAATCCAATACCAAGTAGTTACAGGATGATACATTGGTCATATTCAAAGTCCTCATGTGTCCAGGGACATATTTCTTGAGTTTATAAACATAATATACATTTTTTAAAAACGAAAGAAGATGTGATGCCAAAAAATATCGACGTAATCATAGTTGTATCGACTAGATACGTGCCTGTACTTGGTATCATTACAGTGGCTGTTAGGTGTAGATCCACCAATGGCGTTTGATTACATTTTGATGCCGGTGAGCTACGGTGTGTAGTGAAGCATGTTTAGCTATTCCTCGTCCTGCAGGGATGATCCTTGTAAGAAACTTACTTTATTTGTCGCCATGGAGACCAGGATTAGTGATGCAGAAGTAGCTAAAACACTGCCGACGGCATGTCTTAAAGCATTTCAGTGTTAGAACTTCACCTTTATCTTTAGTTTTTACGCCAAAAGGCATCCGTTCTCCCTTTTCTGTCTACACACAGTGTCTGCTTGTAAGTACTCCGGGATTGCGTGCTACCGAGCATGCTCGGAAAACCAGCAATGTGCTGGCGCAGGGAGGTTGTGGGACTGGTACGTTTCAGAGGCAGTATAGTACCGAAAATTATTCATTTGTATCGCGGTACTATACTAATACCGGTATACCGTACAACCCTATACAGGCATATGTAATGTCTTATTTAGGTTTGATTACAATTCGCTACAATACAATTCCTCTAATTTGTCTAACAATATAAGGAATATGGAAAATATTCCAAATAGAAAAAAAAAGTGTTGTTGTTTTTTTTAAATGTCAACTTCATGAGACTTCCGGCTGAGCACGGTTGGTGCAAGGCGTGCTCAGCGGGGGCTTTGTGGAAATGTGACATTTTTTATATTTTAATGGCACTTTTACTAACTCCGGCCGTCAACTCTACCATACATTTAACTGACCTGTCGTGAGCAGCTTCTTTTTTGTGGATTGCGCCTCTGAGTTCCGCGATGTCTAGTCGAGGGAACGCTCCAAAGCATGTGCGTCTTCGGATCCAGATATCATGGAGGAGTGGGTCATCAACTAGACCCTTTTTAAGCGGATAAGTCAAAAGATGGACAAAAAGTGAGCCAACATCCTCGACAATATTAAATCCGAGAGATAGCGGCTGTTATGGAGCCCTTTCGAGCCATCACTCGTCCCAAAGCGGGGCCATCGCTAGCCTGGAGCTCGCTGCTAGTGCTAAAGCATAACGTACTAGTGTCAACAAGCTAACTGCCACCGTGGATCTCCTCCCTAAAAAATGTGATGATCTGGAGGGCCACTCGAGGTGGAATAATGTCCGAGTGGTGGCTCTGAGGGCCCCCGCCCGACTTAGTTCACCACTTAATTCTTGCAGGAGGTTCTGAAACTTGACGACAAGCCCATGCTGGACTGTGCTCACCTGACCTTCCGCACTAGGCCTAAAGAGTACACACCTCCTCGACCACTCGTTGCACGAGTGGATTTATTTTAAGTTCGGCAATAGATTCTACAAAGGGCGGGTGAGGCTTCTCCGTTGTCCTCAATGGGCAAAAGGATTTCAATTTTTTCCGACTTCAACCCTCGAAGGCGAGTTGCCTTTGCTGCGGTAAAGAAAAGGCTACATTCATGTCCCAACGTGAAGTTATGACTTTGCTTTCCGGCGACGTCGCGGGTCACTTTATCCAACGGCCAGACGCACAGATTCGATGATCCAACAATGGTGTCAGACTTTGTGGACAAAAACATTAAAATGGGTATTTGATGGTAAAAGTAAATGGTAAAGTATTTTTTGTACTATCTTATTGACCAATTTACCGGTTGGATATTGGTAGACTTCATACATATTTGCACAGTCGATTGAAGGAATAGGTTGTGATACCTTTTTTCATCTTATTCAAACTTAAACCTTAGTGCACTTTATTTGTTAACTAGATGTCATATTATTCACACTGTGTTGTTTGACAGTGTAGATGAGGCACGATGGTTGTTTTTTGTGAAGCGGGGGATGTTGCATGCACCCAGTTTAGAAGGATGCTTCTGAAAGAGCTTTGGGATGGGGGGCGTGGGGGCCACTGTTTTTATTTTCTTTGCATCAGTCAAGCTTTTTTTTTTTTTGTTTAGTTTTACCACGGACTTTCATTGTTGTATACTGTATATTCGTATATCAGCATCTTTCTCCTATCACCAAGCCTAATCTAACAGTGATGTCCGACGGGTGTGGCATTAGGTTTACCAGTTTAAGTTGCAAAGGGCTTAATAATCCTATAAAACAAAGTAAGATATTACATCATCACCGTCATCTGGGCACCCAGGTAATTTTCTTGCAGGAGATTCATCTTAAACTTTCTGATCATTTGAGGCTGAGAATAGGATGGATATAGTACAGACTTACCACTCTTTATTTTCAGGCAAATCGATAAGAATTGCTTTTTTGCTACACAAGTCTGTTCCTTTTCTACACTCAAATAGTATTTCTTTTTTTTTTCTTTTTCTTTTTTTTTTTTGTGTCCTTGCCAGCTTCTCAGGCAAATCATATAGTTGATGTAGATGCCCATGTCGGCTGTTCAGATTTACTTTACAAAAGAGAAGTGTAGGATACTTCTCTTGTTGCCTTATTTGTATTTGACTTTATTAAATGTATTTATATTATCATTTAGTGCAGCCGGGCCGGAGCAGGAGGGGATAGAAAGAGAAAAAAAAAGAAGACAGAGGGGGAAATTGTGGGGACAAGAGGGGGATTAGACAGAGAGACAAAAACAACAACAGCAAACAACAACAACAATAGAGCAACATCAGCAAATATGACATGTACAAATATGATGGTAAAAGTAATAGCAAATAAGCAGTTAGCGAAAAATAAAAAATAATACAGAAATGACAATGAGCATTATTACACTACAAATGGATCAATACAAATACCAATAGAAATAGCGCTATTGATAATGAACAATACCAATAATTTACCTTTATTATCAACAATACAGTTGTTTAAATGCAACAATACATATACGTTATGATAACTTGAGATACGAAAGAATGCAGAAAAATGGAGGGGGAGAAAGAGAAGCAACCTACATTAACCTTGTAGATTGTTATAGTCACAATAGGTTAAGCTTTGTCAGTGTGCCATGTGTTACACCCAGTTTACCCTAGGGCAACAACGTTAATATATGTTTGATGAAACGTGATTATGTGCATGAGTGTAAGTATGCATATGTACTTGTATATGTACAGAATGTGTATATGTGTTTGTATAATGAATGTATATGTACAGAATGTGTATATGTGTTTGTACAGTGAATGTATATGTACAGTATGTGTATGTGTATGTTTGTATATTGAATGTGCGTGTGGATGTACGAACATTAGGTAGGTAAATATGTACTGTATTTGTGTATGTATGTGGGAGCGTAGGTACCTATGTACGTATGTGAGCATATGTGAATTTGCATGTACAATACATTCGACTCCCAGAGTGCGTGGGAGCCAGAGCACGGCCCCATCACCCCCGAGAGCCCAACCCACAAACAGGAGGCGTGGTGCCCAGGGAACCAGGGACCACCGCCCCCACGCAGCCAAGCCGGCCAGCGACAGGAACTCCAGAGCCCGGCCCACCGTACCGCCCACAAGGGCCAGCAGCAGGCCGCAGACAGACGCACCCGGCAGAGGACAGGGCACGAGAAAAGCAGGGGACAGCCAGACCCCAAGCCAGCGAGAGACCACACCCCACACGGGCAGAAAGGCGAGACGCCCCGCCCGAGGGACCCAGAGACTCCCCGCAACCGGACGGGAAGACGGCCCCCGCCCCACCGGCAACCGGGCCCCCACGAGCCCACCCCCCACCCAGGCACAGGACCACCCAGGCACAGGGCCACGGGAACCACCCACCCCACCCGCAGGGACCCCAACGATGGAGATGGAACAACCAGCAACCGCCCCGCCGAGCCCCCCCCCTGAGGGAGGGGAAAAATTAAAAAATAATATTAATAAAATATATTAAAAAAAATAAATAAATAAATTTTAAAAAAGAATTAAAAGAAGATCACAGACATGCTGACAAACAAGGTCACTACCCCAGCAACTGGCCGACTCGCAGCACCTCGGAATACCTTGCAGCACCAAGCTACCACAATTGACGCAGGGACTAGGCCCCAACCAAGACGGGCACCCGGAAGGGATGGACAGCGGCACCCAGGAGCTCCAGACACGCAGTTCGGATGCAGTAGCCTGAGGTGTCGACCCCCGTCTGACAGGCAGGCCCAGAGCGTACCCCCAGAAATATACATACATACATACATATATACATACACATACACACATACATGTATACATACCCACACATACACATATATACATATACATACACATATGTACACATACACATATATATACATACATACATACACACACATATACATACATATACACAGTTCGTCAGCCCCGACAGCCATCACGCGCGCGCGCTGCCACCAGTCACAACATCAGCCACACCCTTGCACCAGACCCAGCAGCCACGGGCGCCCACACCACAAACAAATGGCAGCAGAAACAGCAGCCGCAATAACCCTAGACAGCCAGCACCAGTCAATCAAATCAAAGCGATCAAAAAAAAACTGCGACCAGCAACCACACGCCACCAGGACCACGGAGACCAGCCGGCACCAGCCCGCCAGTCAGCCCGAACGCCAACACGCAAACAAGAGACACCAACACCCCACCCCAACCCAAACCCGCACAAACACACCACCGCCCAAACAACCGAGACACAGCATCCAGACCAGACACGGGGGCTGCGCCGCCACCACATCAAGTCACCAACAGAGACCCCACAGCGCAAGGTAGGGCCACACGGGCACGGACCCCACCCAACAGGAAGTGAGACCCGCGCGACGCCACACACAAATAAATAATAAGATTTAAAAAAAAAAAAAAAAAAAATTTTTTTTTAAATAAAATAAAATAAAAATAAGTAAATAATAAAAATAAAAATAATAAATACATTAAAAATAAAAAAAATATATAACAATAATAAATGAATAAAAGCCTGGCAGGCCACCAGACCGCAGTCCCCGCCGGCCGACGAGGCAATGAGGGGTGCGCCGAACCCCAATCCCCCCATGCATGTGTACAAGGCCCCCAGAGTGTCTACTGTGTAGTTAAAATTAGGAGGTCAGCCGTTACAGCCGACCTCCAGTCCCTATTGATGTGTGTACTGTAGCGTGAGTGAGATATGTATGCTTGTGGGAACTAATAATGCGATTAAAATTGGGGGACATCAAGGTCATGGTGGGTCCCAACCAAGCCAAGCCCCCCAAATCCTAAGTGTCTAATATGCAGCTAAGATTGAGGGATGGACGAGCAGGGGACAAGACAGGAGGACTGGAGCCCCATTGGAGGCATCCTCAACCCCCCGCCATGCCTCCCCGCAGGACAATCCCCAAAGTCCTATATATGTGTGACTGTGTGCGCTATAAGTAGGAGGAGTAGAGGGCCCGGACATCCCCCCCAGTCCACGCGGCCGACAACCAGGAACTACGGCCAGGAGGCCGCCACCCCCCGCCACAGCCCGTGACCCACACCAGACCACTTTAACGTGACGCTACGCGAGCCCTCCCCCCGCCAAACAAAGCCATCCCCCGCCCGCCCCAACCCAACCCTGCAGAGCCCATACCGGCAACCAAACGCAGAAAAACTGCACAGCCCCCACGCCCAATGCAAACACCGCATCCCGGCCATCCACACAGCAACGTGCCTATACGAGTACCGGCCAGGGGAAGGAGCCCCCCAACGGGGGAAGAAGCCAATGCATCCCGTCCGCACGCCAGCCCCCAAACCAGCCGGCAAGCCAACGCCAGCCAGCCCCACAACCCCACAAGCGCACAGACACCAGCCACAGTCCCCCAACCACTCCAACCCAACACAGCGATGCCAACCGCTGGTATCACCGCAGCAACCATCACCACCACCGCCCGTCCGCAGTGCAAACACCTGCGGCCGCCGAAACCAAAACAAAAAAGCGACCGACCCCGTAAACCACAACAACGCACACCCCCGGCTACCACCGAGGCCACCAACCCACCTACCCCAACTCATCCACAGCCAGGCCAATTGAGCCACCGGACATCCACACCCATGCACACACCTACACATTCATATACACATACATACACACATACACATATACATACATATATGCATATACATATACATACACATACACACATATACACACGCATGCATATACATATATACACATACACATCCACACATATATACACATTAATACACCCACACACATATACATAAGCCCACATATACACAACACATACATACACAACACAAAAAAAAAAAAAAAAAAAAATAGAAAGAAAAGAAAAAAATAAAATAAAATAAAAATAAACCCTTTAAATAAAATAAAATAAATAAAAATAAACAAGAGGCCTGGTCGCCAACAGTGCCCAACGCCACCAAACCCCGCAGCCCTTCCCGCACGTCCAGGCCCCCCCCGCCCACCACCCACCAGGCATCCCATCCGGCAAAAAGCCATAAGGGCCCAGCCCTGCGCCCACAGCCGGCATGCCACGGCACCTCAGCAGACCCGGCGCCGCGATCAGCAATGCACACCGGGGCAGCGACACATACATATGTACCTACATACATACACACAGATTTCACCATACATATATACAAACGTACACACACCCACATACACGCGTACCCATATATAATTTAACAGAATAAGTTATTTAAATAGATTAAAAAAAAAATAAAAAAATAAAAAAATATATATATATATATACATATATACACATATATATACACATACATACATACATACATATATATATATATACATATACATATATACACATACATATACATACATATATGTATATACATATACATATATACACATACATATACATACATACATATACATACATACATATATATATATACATATATATATATATATATATATATATATATATATATATATATATATATATATATACCGTATTTTCCGCACTATAAGGCGCACCGGATTATTAGCCGCACCTTCAATGAATTACATATTTCATAACTTTGTCCACCAATAAGCCGCCCCGGATTATAAGCCGCGCCTACGCTGCGCTAAAGGGAATGTCAAAAAAACAGTCAGATAGTTCAGTCAAACTTTAATAATATATTGAAAACCAGCGTTCTAACAACTCTGTCCCAAAATGTACGCAAATGTGCAATCACAAACATAGTAAAATTCAAAATGGTGTAGAGCAATAGCAACATAATGTTGCTCGAACGTTAATGTCACAACACACAAAATAAACATAGCGCTCACCTTCTGAAGTTATTGTTCATTCGTAAATCCTTCGAATTCTTCGTCTTCGGTGTCCGAATTGAAAAGTTGCGCAAGCGTGGGATCCAAAAATGGCCGGCTCCGTCTCGTCGAAGTCATCGGATTCAGTGTCGCTGTTGTTGTGCAGCAGTTCTGTGAATCCTGCCTTCCGGAAAGCTCGGACCACAGTTGTGACCGAAATATCTGCCCAGGCATTTACGATCCACTGGCAAATGTTGGCGTATGTCGTCCGGCGCTGTCTGCCCGTCTTAGTGAAGGTGTGTTCGCCTTCGGAGCTGTGTGAAAAAAGCCACCCGGCCTCTTCGCGTAAACTTCCCTTAACCACTCGCTCATCTTTTCTTCATCCATCCATCCCTTCGAGTTAGCTTTTATGATGACGCCGGCTGGAAAGGTCTCTTTTGGCAAGGTCTTCCTTTTGAATATCACCATGGGTGGAAGTTAGCATGGCAAGCTAGAACCACAGTGAAGGATGACTTCTCATTCCCTGTGGTGCGAATATTCACCGTACGTGCTCCCGTTCCACAGTGCGGTTCACAGGAATATCAGTTGCTGTGAAATACGGTAGTAATCCGTGTGCGGATGGAGAGATTGCGTCTTTTTATGAACCGGATCCTTGTCGCTTAGTAGGAGCCATTTTGTGGTCTTTACAGATGTAAACAGGAAATGAAACGTACGGTGATATCCGCGCGTTTTTTCTTCTTCTTCCGGGGGCGGGTGGTTGCTTACAGTAGAAGAAGAAGCGCTTCCTGTTCTATGGGGGCGGGTGCTTTCCTTGGCGGTTGCTTGCGTAGAAGAAGAAGCGCTTCCTGTTCTACCGGGAAAAAAGATGGCGGCTGTTTACCGAAGTTGCGAGATCGAAACTTTATGAAAATGAATCGTAATAAAGCGCACCGGGTTATAAGGCGCACTGTCAGCTTTTGAGAAAAATTGTGGTTTTTAGGTGCGCCTTATAGTGCGGAAAATACGGTATATATATATATAAAATAAATTAAAATAAATAAATAAAATTAATAAAAAAATAAGGGCGTAGTAAAACACAGGAGGGGGACTCCCGCAGGGCAGTCGGGCAGCACCGCCGGGGCCCCAACAAGGGAGGCAAGCAGTCCCCCCAACCCGGCACCAGGCAGGCCCGCACAGCCGCAGCGCAGGGCGACCCCGGGCAGACCCCGCCCCGCGCCCCAGGGGAAGGAGGAAGCCCACGGACACCCGGAGCCAGAGGGGCACGAGCCGACCCCCGCCCGACAGTGGCAAGACCCCAGCCCCACGGGCGCAACCCCCCGCCCAACCACCCACGGGAGGGACAGCCCCCCCAACCAACCCAAGGCGGCCGCCCACAGCCCCACCCGCACCCCAACACCCGCCCAGGCACCCCCACCCACCCCCAGCCACCAGACCACCCACGGATCGGCCCGCCAGGCCGGAACCAGGAAACACACCCCAGGCCCACCCGACCCCGCGGCACACGGCCCCCCGGCACCCAGGACCCCCCACCCACGGAGCAAGACCCCCGGGACAGAGCCCCAGCCCCGGCCCCCAAGGGAGTCAGGTCAGAAAATTAATTAGCGGTGCCCAAAGAGATCGGAATTCTGTCAGTTGTTGTTTTGATTCAGCAGACATTCTTTCCATAACTACATAATCTAATAAAATGTTTTTGTAAAGGTTTATACATAAATTATTTTTTGATTTCCAATTAATGAGAATAGTTTTCTTGGCGATGCCTAACGCATTTATAAGGAGGTATGTTTTGTTTATATCAAGATCAGTTGCGGAGAGATCACCCAACAGGCAGAGTGCGGGGGAGATGGGAATAGGAATCTCTAACGCTAATGATAGGTTCTCGCACACTCCAAGCCAAAAGTTACTCACGGGAGAACAGGACCACATTGAATGCAAGTAATTATCTATCTTATTATCTGAGCAGTGTACACAGATGTTAGAGTCAGCTAAACCCATTTTATACATTCTTAGACCGGTGTAATGTATTCTGTAAAGTATTTTGAGCTGAATCAGTCGTACATTTGGATTCTTAATCAAACGAGTAGTATTGAGGCATATTTGTTTCCAGAATTCTGGGTCACAGCTTGTTGATACGTCTGAGTGCCATTTAGAAGTTGGAATACTTATTGTGTTATCTATTTTTGATAAGAGAGCATATAATTTGGATAAAGCTTTGGGGGCAGATGTTTTGAAGAATTTAACGGTCGTAGGATTACTTTCCCATGTTGTTTTGTTGAATCTTGCGCTGATTACAGATTTGATTTGTATATATTCTAGAAATTTATTAGGATTGATTGCATATTGTGTTATTAAACTTTTAAAAGAGATAAAACTGTTTGCATTGATGATATCCCCAAGGCATCCGACTCCCTTATCATACCATATTGGAAAGTTCAATGGCTTCTTGTTTAAAAGAAAATCAGGATTATTCCAAATAGGCGTAAATTGGCATGGAGTGAGCGGGGACCCAGTTATTTTCAAAAACTCCCACCAAGCTGTTAAGGTAGTGCGTATATTAATACTTTTAAAGCAGTTGTGTTTTCGGAGAATTTGGCTAATAAAGGGCAAGTTAGAAATTGGGATCTCCTGGCTAAGTGATTGTTCAATCTCTAACCATAAACTATCTAATAAAGTGGGATTGATCCATTTTAATATATATTGTAGTTTATTTGCAAGGAAATAATAGGAAAAGTTTGGGAGTTCTAGACCCCTATGTTCTTTGGGTTTTTGTAAAGTTTTAAGGCTGATTCGTGCTGGTTTACTCTTCCAAAGAAACTGATTGATGTGTGAGTCTAGTGACTTAAACCAGATTTGAGAAGGTTTGGTTGGAATCATTGAAAATAGATAATTAACCCTAGGCAAGACCATCATTTTCACGGTAGAAACCCTTCCCATAAGTGAGATTGGCAGTGTTTTCCAACGCGCCAGATCATCCTCAATCGATTTTAAGATTGGGGAGTAATTCAAGCGATTCAGATCTGACAATGTGGAGGAAATATTGATTCCCAGGTATTTAATGTTCCCTTTATGCAGTGGAATCGATCAGCATAAAGGCTTATTTTATGATGAACGGTTGCGGTATGGATGCCTTTAATATTTGCATGCTGTCGAATAGCAGTTGCAAGAGGTTCAATAAATATAGCAAACAGTGACGGAGAAAGTGGACACCCTTGCCTTGTGCCCCTCATAAGATTAAACCTTGGAGATATTTGGCTGTTCGTTCTAACCGAAGCTGTAGGAAAACTATATAGGACCTTAATCCATTCTATAAATGAGTCTTCAAATCCAAATTTCTGTAGAGTAGCTAGAAGAAAATTCCAGTTCACTCTATCAAATGCTTTTTCAGCATCTAATGAAACAACAGCTGTTTTTAGATTATGAATAACAGAATAGTCTATCACATTGAGTAGACGGCGAACATTGTTGGACGATTGTCTCTCTTTGATGAAACCTGTTTGATCAGGATGTACTATATATGGAGTGACATTTTCTAATCTTTGAGCTAATACTTTGCAGATAATTTTAAGATCAGCATTAATCAGGGAGATTGGCCGGTAACTGGATGGAAGTGTTGGGTCTTTATCAGGTTTTAGCAAGAGACTGATCGTGGCAGAGTTCATATTTGGAGGAAGGAATGAGTTTTCTTTAATCTCTAAAGCCATTTTCATAAATATCGGAGCTAGCAGTGACCAGAATGTTTTGTATAACTCCACAGGGAACCCATCAGGCCCTGGTGCTTTATTGTTTGGCATCTGTTGAAGAGCATCGTGTAGTTCGCCTACAGAAATAGCAAGATCTAAATTTGATACCTGCCTTGTATTCAATTTAGGTAAGTCTATACCATTGAGAAATGTCTCAATGTCTGAAAGAGATGGGTCAATCTGGGGTGTATACAAGTTTCTGTAAAAGTCTCTAAAGATGGAGTTAATTTCCTCAGGAACATGTGTAATAATCAAATAGTATTTCTGATCCCAAAGGGAGGTGTGTTATCGTCACTGGGCAGATTTCTGGATACTATTCTCCCTTCTACTATTAATGCAGTTCAAACCCGGTTCATACGGAATAGGCACTCGTTTTCTACTCTACGACGTCTTTTCGATGTATTGTATGATGTAGCTGCTCTAACACTGAAGAGGCGTGGATATCTATGGATACTGAAAAGACATTTGACCGAGTGGATTAGAATGATCTATTTGATGTCCTGGAGAGATTAGGCTTTGATAACAGTTTAATTTCATGGATTAAGCTCCAGTGTTCATCTCAGTCAGGGCAAACAACATTCAATGCTAATATTTTCAACTTTACCATTCCACACGGCAGGGCTGTCCCCTGAGCCTATTGCTTTTTGCTCTTGCCATTGAGCCTCTGTCAATAGCGTTTTGTACAAACCTATTCATTACGGGCATATGTAGACACAATGCGCAAGTAAAATTCTGTCTGTATGAAGATGACCTCCCTTTGTATGTCTCGGACATCTCCATCTCTGTCCCGGCTACAGTATAATTTTTGTGGGTTACTTGTTTGGAGGAGAGAAAAAAGAACATTTGACATGTGATTCATTGTATTTCCTGACTGTATGTCAAAAATCCAATAAACAAAATGTAAAAAAAAAAAGGAAAACATTTTTATGAATTTTTTTTTTTTTTAACATACAATTCAAGGAGAATTGTCCACTCGGTTGAACAACATTTGTTTGAACTTCACTTGTCAACACTATAAAATGTGCTGTTATGATCTTTAACAATGTAAATATATAACAATACTGTTACAAAAACATTTAGGCTCCTTACTTCTAAAATTGTTTTTTAAAATGCAAATATAAAAATATGCACAATGTATTGCTACATCCTAATTACAACTCATTTTAAGTACGGTACCAATTAGAGGTGGGGGAAATAATTGATTATTAGATGCATCGCAATTTGGACATGGACGATTATAAAACCGATTAGTAAACGTCAATAATGGATAATCGATTTATTTATTGTAAATAAAATAATGCAGACAGTTCTAAAATGTGTCTGATTGCAGCGAGCCACCTCACCGAGAGATACGGCCAGCTCCTTTATTATAGGGCTCTTTATGCTCCAGTTTTGAACACATTTTCATTAATTTAATAAATGTGGGAATTAATTTAACTGTTTCCTATTACAAATGCACTGTTTTGTAAAGTTGCAAGTAAAAAACGCTTATTTAGTGAAATGAAAAGAAATGTAAAACTGCATCAATATACATAAATTAAAGATGCATTAATAATGGATTTTAATCGAATTGTAGCTCCTGAATCGTAATCGAATCGTTAGGTGTCCATAGATTTCCACCTCTAGTACCAATAAAATTACTTGATTTGAAGCCAAAAAGTTACTGCAGATTAAGTATTTACCTAAACATCAAAACAGTTGCAGCAATACTAAAAATTGCAGTTAAAATATGGACGGCAATGCTTAAAGATTGATTAATTATAATTTTCTCTAATCAGAAAATCAATACTCAGAAATGTTAATTATATTACTCTTTGGATGTTGCTTAACATCCTTATATTCGAATACCTGCAATGGTCTCCTAGAGTAAAAAAAAGTGGACAGATATTTTTCTGCTGCTTTACACTTCAACAGTTGACCAATCGGTGGCAGTGTGTGACAAGACACAAGTGTCCACTGTAGCAACTTTGAAATTCAAGATTCGAGCTTATTGAAGACAACAGCTTTTGATTAATATAGCTGTCCACTACAGTGGCAATTATGCACAAAAGGGTTCAAATTAGACAAAGTATGACTAATTTTGATTTTAACTGTTTGTTCACATATGTATTATTTTTTGGATAACTTTCCTTCCTCATGTCTGTATTTGTAGGTGAGGCAAAATGTAGTTTTTCTTCTTCTAAAATAAACGGCATTGCATCCGACTTAAAATATCCCATTTAGCTTATTTTGCTAGATAAAGAAAGAACTTCCAAGATATTACCGGTAACTAATTATGATACAGCAATTTAACACTGCGGCATACAACTATGGCAAACATAGTCATACCGATCTATAGTTTTTGTAGAGCTTTTGTTTGATCCAGAGTGACATGTCCATATGTACAGTGCCTACATTTTTGAAGCCAATAAGGTCATGATGTTGACTAGAGTAACCATAACATTTGTTGTGAGTCAGTTCTATTAAGTATTAGTCCTTTGAATAATTTTTTTGTGCCTGGATACGCGATGACGTCACCTGTCTCAACATCTGATGACAGCAAATGTCCCTGCAGAAGACCTGGTGGCAGCTCCTCCCTCCACAGGCTTATGTCACCTACAATACCCCTTAAAATCCTCTGACAGAGCAAGAGGTAAAAGCTACCCGCACTGCTCAGCTGCAACATGAAGACTCTGAACAATCGGGCCGGCAGCCACCTGACCAGCCAGGTTGAGTGTGAGTTGGAAAATATGGGTTCGTGGGTGAACCAGGGCTACAGCGGTTCCCCACCACCGTTGCCTCGAGCTGTCAACACCGTCTACAACCCTAAGCCCCCGTTTCAGGGCTCCATGGAAAGCATGTACAATGTGGACACCACGAGCCCGTTCCCAGGAGAGCCACAGTTGGCTGATAAAAGCCTCATGAAGGAGCGCAGAGGGTGCTGTTCTTTCATCAAAGGTAGGTCATCTTATGACTTAATCAAATATACACAGTAGCACTCCGTTCCCAGAAGAGCCACAGTTGGCTGATAAAATCCTCATGAAGGCTGCTCTTCTTTCATCAAAGGTGGGTCATCTTATGACTTAATCAAGTACAGTAGCACTCAACTTCATGTGAAGGATTGCAAAAGTATTTCCTAAATTTGTTCAACAACAGACATTTCTTTTTTTGTTAGGCTTGTGGGGCACAACACTGACTGAGAACACGTCGGATAACAGGGAACTGTTTGTCCGCACCACTCTACGAGAGTTAATGATCTATGTGGTGTTTTTGGTGGATATTTGTCTATGTGAGTAATCATATCATCTCAATTCAATGCACTCCCTTGAAGTTGATGAAACTAAAATGCATTCATATTTTGGTACAATACTTGAAATCCTTGATTCAGCCCAATAAAATGTCCAAAAAAAACAATGCATAGTATACTTGCAGTATTAGCAACCCATCCTGGTCCAAATTTTTTTTATGCTTGCAAGTCATGGCTATTAAATGTGCCATTGATAGTGCAGTGGTTCACACAGCTGACAAGTAAGCAGATTGCCTACTGCCTGCCAATGTGTTCAACCATTGCCTACGCAGATTGCTCTGCTGCTCAAGCAGTACCTGAGATCATTTTTTTGAAAGATTTTTGAAGTTATGATACGGCAAATTTACCGGAAACTATTTAAAAGCGAGAGGGCGCAGAGAAAGAAAGTTGCTGGGGGAAACGGTTGACAGGCATTTTACTTGTAAAAGTATCCTAACTTTCTATTATCATAATATAATGTAACAATATAAATACACACTGAATTAGAGTTGTGGGATATAAATGAGATAAATTACAAAGTGAACAAACGTATCGTCAATACAATGTAGCATTCTAGTCTAACATCCCTCCACAGTGCAAAGTCACTTCTAAGTCAGCAATCTTACTACGTTTCTTACAAGTATCATCCCAGGAGGATGAGGAATACCTAAACATTCTACACTACAGACTGCAGAAAGATATGATAACTGCTAACCACAAGTTAGAACTCTTGAACAACAAAGGTGGGCAGAACGAAACAAATAAACGGGAACGGTACAAAGTATACCAATATTGGGTCGATACTAGGGTTAGATTGATAGTTTTATTTTCAAAATATTTTTTCTCGTTTTTGTTATCGTTTACAAACCCAGGAGGACACTAAGGGCAAAATCCAACAGATTTATATTAGAGCCAATCATAGGAAATTATTGGCTGATGATGATATTGTTACATAGGCATCCTGCGTTTTTGTCTGATTATAATTGTGATGAAAAATGTGACCATTCAATGATCTTGGAAATTTAAAGTAGCAGTATCAGCATTGATAACCAAAACTGCCCCTGTAAATTCATACCCAAATTTGTAGAATCACCAAAACTAATGTAAAGTATCCAAACAACAGAAGAATAAGTGTTTATTACATTTCAATAGAAGTGTAGAAGTAACCAGATATTAACAGTAAATTAGCAAGTAGATTCATAATAGTTTTGAGAAAATAATACAACTGGAAATTGCGCAATTTGTTACCGCATACGTCAGCAGCCAACAAAGAAGCTTACCTAACCCATTTTGAAATTATTCCATTATTATTCACATACTAAATAATACATCGTGATATTGATTTTAGGCCACATCACCTATCCCTACACTGAACTGTGAGATAGTTGATTAACCCAAATTACCAAATGTTTTCCCTTGTTTGATATTTAAAAAAAAATCAAATGAAAGTGTATTACAGAAATCCTTTATGCAGACTATAAATACCCTCCCCATCCTTCCACCTGAGAGCGCCTTTGTCCATCCGACCATTAGCTGTTAAAAGGGACATGACCACAGCACTCTTGCCTTTTAGTGATAAGAGCATTCAACCTCGTCTATTGTTTCTTTGTGTGAGTTACATTGACATTGTTTGATGAGGGCTATTTGAGTCAGGACGGTCTTCTCTCTCCTCAAACAAATTACCAAACCCTTTAATCTGGATCCAATTGATAGCTGCGATATAAACACGCCTAAACAACAAATGTTCAATGTGTCCTGCGTGTGAGTGAGCGCTCTTATCTTGGGACGACTGAATGCACTGATGTTTAGAGAGGAGCCTGAGCAAAGCCAGATAGGGATCAGTGTTAAGGCTTTAACAATGTCATGATTTTGTCTTTCAGTGACATACGGCATGACCAACTCAAGCACCTACTATTACACTAAAGCCATGACAGACCTGTTTGTCAATACAGCCGGCGAAAGTGGGGTAAAGTTTCAAACCATTAGCACAATGGCCGATTTCTGGACTGTGAGTATTTCTGGATATTCCTTTCTTACGGTGGTTACCACGTAAGAATCAGTGACATTTCCAACATGTTTCTTTGGGACTAGTTTGCCCAAGAACCACTTCTAGATGGACTCTACTGGACCAAATGGTACAACAATCAGTCCATGGACAGTGGAGACCAGTCCTTCATCTACTATGAGAACATGTTACTGGGGCTCCCCAGGATGAGGCAGATCAAAATCAAGAACAACTCCTGCAAGGTTCACAAGGACTTCCAGGATGAGATCACAGGATGTTATGATGTCTACAACGACAAAAAGGAGAACGATCTCAGCTTTGGCCTGATCAACGGCACCGCGTTAGCTACTCCTTTTTGTCACTGCAGGTTCAACGCTGAATTTGTTCTTCTTTAGGTTTGAAATATCCTACCTTTTGCTCTGCAGATGGAGCTTCAACACTGAGAAAGCCATCAAGGGTTCCTCTCACTGGGGCTTGCTGACCACCTACAGTGGAGCGGGATACTACCAAGACCTAGGTCGGACAAAGGACGAAAGTACAGTTGTACTGAGAGAGCTGGAGGAGAACCTTTGGCTGGACCGCGGAACCAGGGCTGTCTTCATTGACTTCTCCACTTACAACGCAAATATCAACATGTTCTGCGTCATCAGGTACAAACTGCAATCACAAATTGATTAGTTCCTACATTCTGTTTACCTTTGCTTTGTCGACAGGTTGGTGGTTGAATTCCCAGCAACTGGTGGAGCGATCCCTTCGTACCAGATCCGAACTGTCAAATTGATTCGATACATCAACTACTGGGATTACTTCATCCTTGGCTGTGAGATGATCTTCTGTTTATTCATCCTCTATTATGTTGTAGAGGAGATTCTTG
Source organism: Nerophis lumbriciformis (assembly GCF_033978685.3). Classification (NCBI taxonomy): domain Eukaryota; kingdom Metazoa; phylum Chordata; class Actinopteri; order Syngnathiformes; family Syngnathidae; genus Nerophis; species Nerophis lumbriciformis. The sequence goes on along the minus strand of NC_084549.2, from coordinate 37,206,049 downwards.
AGCTTCGAATACACAAGTTTTCGTACTTTAAAAGCATCTGGAACATACTCGACATAGTGGTCATTCTGGTAAGAGCACACAATGAACACTAGAAAGTTTAAATAAGATTCATGCACTAAAATATGTTTATTTTCCAGCTTGCCATCGTTGCCATTGTATTCAATATCTTCCGTACTGTCAAAGTTGACAAATTGCTTGGAAAATTGTTGGATCAACCTGAAACCTACGCCGACTTTGAGTTTCTGGCATTCTGGCAAACACAATACAACAATATGAATGCAGTCAATTTGTTCTTTGCATGGATCAAGGTGAAGTACTGCCATATTGCACTCTCAGCATTTAGTAGTTCTAAAAGAATGTGTGTTCTTCTTGTCCATGTAGGTGTTCAAGTACATCAGTTTCAATAAGACCATGACCCAGCTGTCTTCCACACTCGGTCGCTGTGCAAAAGACATCGTAGGCTTTGCTATAATGTTCTTCATTGTGTTCTTCGCGTATGCTCAGCTCGGATATCTTCTCTTTGGTACAGAGGTTGAATCCTTCAGCACCTTTGTCAAGTGCATGTATGTCAGCAACAGGAGCCTATCAAAACAATGTGGCGCACAGGCTAAATCACTATCTTTTCATCATTTCCCTGCAGCTTTACCCAGTTCAGAATCATTCTAGGAGACTTTGATTATGACGCCATTGACCGCGCAAACAGAGTCCTTGGGCCAATTTATTTTGTAACCTACGTTTTCTTCGTTTTCTTTGTTCTGCTGGTAAGTCATTTTGGTAAATTGCTGGTAAATTAGATCGTAATCTGATTTATTTTTCCATAGAACATGTTCCTGGCCATCATAAATGACACATATTCTGAGGTGAAGGAGGAGCTCTCATCCCAAAAAGATGAGCTCCAGATTACTGACATCATCAAACAGGTAACATAAATGGTGAAGTGGGATATGATGATATGATTGTGTATCCTTTGGGTTATCTTCTGATTTAGAGCTATATGAAGACATTCATGAAGCTGAAACTGAAAAATGAGAAAATATCCGACGTTCAGAGGGCTCTACGGTCTGGATCTGGCGAAATTGAATTCAAAGATTTTAGAGAAACCTTGAAAGAGTAAGTCTTAAAAGGGAGAGCATCTTGATGTCCCAAAGTTTCGAAAGGAATCCTCACCCCTCTGATAAATTTACAGGATGGGACATGCTGATCATGAAATCTCTGCAGCTTTCTCTCAGTTTGACCGTGACGGTAACCAAATTCTAGACGAAGATGAACAAGAAAGAATGAAAACAGAATTGGAAGAAAAGAGGGTCTGTCGAAAAACATGAACTAAATCTGGAACATCTTCATGTCAAAGACTTTTATGTAAAAGTATGATACAGATTTATCTTAAATTTCACAGGACGCCCTTTGTGCTGAACTCAACAATCTTGGAATGAACTATGGGAAAGATTTAGGAGCAAAGGTTCCTGTGACCTTAAGTGAGCAGAAGAGCAACACTGCTCACCACTATATGGATCGGGAACAGTTTCTGAGGTGACATTGATAGTTGAACCATAACATTTGACATGAATTGAGTTACTGTACCTTGACTTTAGCTTTCTGTCAATGGCAGATTATCCAGGCAGGTCCTCCACCTTGAAAGCGCCATGTCTGGCATCACAGCCAAGATTGAGTTGATTTTGGAGAAAACGGGGATAAAAGATGTACCGGTAACTGAAGGAAATAAAACCACTGGCAAACAGACCAATCATGTAAGTATAGATGCATTTATCTACACTACTTATTAAAACATTTGGGATACAGTGGTACCTCTGTTTTTATACGCCCCGCTTTGACAGAAATTTCTGCCAAATGGTTGCCAGTTTTCGTATACCGTCTCGGTTTTCGCACAGCCAAACATTGCACATTAGTTGGTCTGCCAGCTTGTCACTACACGGAATCGAGCGGCCAAACAAAGAATCCCATGCCTTTGTGACTTAAGTCTTTTTGTGTTATTGATACACTGCGTGAGGCCAACAATCCTCATGTGTCTTTAATACAAAAGATGCCTTAGTGAGCAAGCTCTCACCTCCACCCGGAAATCCGTATAGCACTGCTTCATTCTGTAGTTCTTTGATAAATAATACTATTATAACAAGTCTGTGTTCTTGTTTTTTGTTAGAATGACTGCAAAAATAACCCACTTTTTGACAAGAAAATTGGACGTAACACTTAATGGCGAGAAACACTATTGAAATAAAAAAAGAACTCAGAACATACCTTCAAGATTAGTATTTTTGGGTGTCTGGAACGGATTCATGGGTCTGGGGAATGGGCATGGAAATTTTCCGACATGAAAAATTGCTTTAGTTTTCGTACGAGGTACCGCTGTAGTGGTAAAAATGCTACCAAATAAATTTAATTTACAATAGTTTTGAGTAAAACTGCATGTCCATTTCTTTCTAACGACCATTGAGCAGGCTGATCAAACTGCCTCAGACGGGAGCATCCTTATCTGTGTGGACCGAGGGACAAAGCCTGCAATGTCATCAGGGAGGATTCGTACCATCCCCACTTACGACTGCCATATGTGATCAAACCCTGAGGAATAACGAACAAAGGTCTGCCATAGCGAATGAGTTAACAGAACAAATATTTAGTGCTTTAAACGTGATCTCGTTCCTGAAACTTGCAAGATTTGTTGGAAGCACATGCCGAAATATGTATATATTGTGTACATTTGTTTTTCAATTTGCTTTCTAGAAAATTGCACTAGAGTTACAAATAAAATTAATGTTAGGCTCAAATATTTAGACAACTACAATTAAGTATTGTAGCTGATATATATATATATACATACACACACACTTTAAGTGTTTAGTATATACTGAAATAATTTTGTGCAATATATCTAATATTAATCACCAAAAAGCTAGCTAAAAGTAGATTGCTTAAAAAATATTTTACCATTTTAAGTTGGCCTTGTACTGTCCGCAAGTTATTTGCCCTTTTTTTATATGTAATAGTTTAATAATCATAAATCACATTTATTCAGGTGTTGAGCTGCCCATGCTCAAATCAAATCAAGACAAGCTGAGTTGTGTTTAGAATGAGAGGCGCGTTAACGTTGTAAATGCAGATGAATAAGTGTCTATTAAACATACAAAATCACCTGGTTTGGACATGTCTTTATTTGATGTGACTAGATGTGTTTTAAAATGAAAACCATTGCCAGCGTCTATGAAACATCACTTCTGTTGTACACATTGTTTGTCAGTACATTCAAGATCTTTTGCGACAAATATATTACATTTACACAATTGTGCACAATTCCAAGCTAAAACATCTGCAACCAGCTACTTCAACAAAATGGCCAAATCTTCCATGGAAAATGTGAGGTTGCTCAAATCAGCTAAGTGGCATTCATACTTTAATTACATTATTGAGATTTACCCCTGCCACTCCCACCCACAGACACTGCCCCCCAAAATGAAATCATAAAGTATGTTTACTATAGCAGTCATTAAACACTGCAAAAATGGCAGCAATACAATTAAATCAACTTGCCTTGAAGTCGGAGTGATCAGAGAGGCAAAAGTAAGGTCTCATATCCCCCTAAAAACATCATAATTATAAATCCTTTCAACCAACATGCAATACTAATCGATGTTCTTTGCTAAATATCTAGGAGGCTAATGCCAAGGTTATACTAGCTGAGGAAAAAGCAAGAGAACTTTTTTTTAAATTATTTGACATTCCTCTAGGAAACCAGCCCTGAAACACCTTAAAGGAAATTTTTCTCGTGAGCCTATCCTGGAGCTTTTCCTTTGCTATGGACAGTTCCTCGATACCATATCAAAACTTAACATGCTGTTGATCACTTAAAAAAAAAAAAAAGCTTAAGGAACTGAAATAGTTATTTTTCTTGTATATAAAACTGAAAAATGCCTCAACGTGTTATCAATTAATTATTTCAAGCCACAGCACTGTATAGAAATGGTTGAGTTCTATTCACAAAGCACTTGTCATTCATATCAAAAACAAAGTGATTTTATGGCTGTTGGCTGAAGACAAGCCAACTATTTAAGGTTGCCGTGGCTCATTGCCATTGAAGCAATGATGCTTACATGTGAAACCATCTGTACAGAAATTAAAAACTGAGGTTTTCTATAAAATAGAAAACGCCCCGAGCACAAGCAGTACATAAACATTGTGACAAGACCGCAACTAACAAACTTTCAAAATATTTAGTTTATTTTCAAAGTGTGAAGAACATTGTGTTTATATTGCTGCATTTTGACCAAACAAGAGTTTTTTAAAATAATGTAAGATTTGTTTATATTTCATTGAGATTACAGCGAGTGACCCACTAACGTTTTTTTTTCTTAAAGCTTTTGCTCAAATTTTAAGATGTGTTGGGGAGGATTGGTTGAGCTGTTCTTAAGGGCTTTAGCCCACATTTACAAAAGCCAGAAGTTCAGTATTCCATCTACCTCAGCAGTGTTCCCACCTATTGTCTCTTTGCTGTGATCCAAGCGCGGTTCACTGCTTAAGTGTTAGATGTGTTGAGCACAAGTGTGTTTGTTGTTGGTATATTTATCTGGGATAATTAATACCACATCCTAGAATGCAAACAAAAACCTACTTTCTGAAGCTCAAAAAATTTTCATTATTCTCGCTAAAATGAATCATACTAAAAAAGGGGAAATTATGTGTAAGACAGGATCATTTTGGCTAGAGTTCAGCATGTTTATAGAGCCAAACCTTTTCAAACCAAATACTCTTAAAAGTTTTAGTGAGGTGGACACTATCATTTAAAATATTGGTTGAACCAGTTCTTGTGGGCAACTATAGGCTTTGAGAATATGGCCGCTGTCTTCTCATTACACCTGTTTTAGGACCAGTTCACTGTGTCTGGTACCCAGCCATGTTGAAGTTGGTCAGGTTGGACACGGTTGAACCTGCCGAAGCAGCCGCCTGAGCTGACGGAGAGCCAAATCCTCCAACCCAGGCAGGTGACTGTGACTGCCTGTGAAATGCCACAAAAAAATTATAGTCAGAATACTTTTAGATAAAATTATTACTTACATGTCATTTTAGCGGTTTCAGCATTACTGTGTCTAAAAGAGGCATGAATTTATTAATACTCACTCTACTCCAAAACTTTGCTGGTTCCATGACTGTCCGTACATGCTGTAGGAAGGAACTTGCCATCCATTTGACACATACTGCTGCCCATACTGCTGCTGCTGCTGCTGCTGCTGCTGTTGCTGTGTACTCCCATAAAGCTGATTCCACTGGCCCCACTGACCATACTCAACCTGTGGAACAGACAAAAACATGCATTACGGCAATAAAACAATGATGCATATATACAATGTATGTACTTAGAATGTAACGACTAAGGAGGAAGATCTTTCTCCGAAAGCGATTCTTTTAAGCAAGACTGAAATTGGCAGCTACACACATGCTTTCTGGACAAAAGTTTAATGGTCAGACAAAACAAAGATTGAGCTATTTGGCCACAATGACAACAACATTTTAAAAAGTCAGGATAAGTCTGTAAAACCCAACACCAACGACATTTACATGCCCTTTGAGAATTCTTGCTATTTTTCACACTTTCTTGTGACATCCCTGTTTCATGCACTCTCAAATTCAATTGTTGGCAAGCTCATCTAAAAATGTCAATAGCTGTTTAATGAATAACAGTTTTCCACAGCGCTTACATGCGGTCAGTAACATTTTAATGTGTGTTTACATGACATCTGCTTTGGCTGTTGGGGGTGGTGTTCGGAGGCATAGGAAAAAAAAATCACCATTGTAAACAGACTTTTCGCTACGCATTATTTGATGATTGATTACACGTCAATGATGTCTCAATGTTGTTTATGGACATTCCATTCTTACTTCACTATGGTATTAAGTTTGATTAAGCAGACCAGTGTAGTTTTTCTCACACGGAAACACATACGGAAAGACATCAAATACTTATGTTATCTACTGCCATTATGGTTTTCTACTTATCACTGACTGAACAAATTCAAATGTAGTCTTTTTTTATATTTATTTTAAATTTAAACTGCGAGGTTTCGGTGTTAAAATACAGATATTTGATTCATTTCTACCCACTGGGATGTACAGGCGTAATATCAGATTAAAAGTGGCTTCTTCTAAAACATGCTGGCCCTTATTCAGCAGGTAAGTTTTTATTTTACCCGTATACTTTAAAAATATTGACTTATTTCAGAAGAGACAGCTTTACTTTTCCTCATTGTTGGTGTAAATAAACCCCACTTTCTCTGGGTTCTCTTCTTCTGAATTATGTTGTTAAGACAGGCACGTGCGGTAGATGGCCCTTTCCAATGATTGACCGATCAAAGAATATAGGCAAGAGGCCTTTGGTTTTCAATCGCATCGCGTGTGTATTAATCCGATTCTTAAAAAGTTGAGCACAATCAAATACATTTTAGTGCATGTAAACATGGTGACTGTAGCATTAGGCTCTGGGTCCGTTTTGCTAAATGAAATAACAGTGTGGAATGACAATATGCTTCAAATTGACCCCAAATCAATACCCAGTTGGCTGATTTTTGAGACACAATTGTGTTTATCATGGAAAAAGAAGGTACCGTATTTTCCGCACTATTAGCCGCACCTAAAAACCACAAATTTACTCAAAAGCTGACAGTGCGGCTTATAACCCGGTGCGCTTTATATATGGATTAATATTAAGATTCATTTTCATAAAGTTTCGGTCTCGCAACTACGGTAAACAGCCGCCATCTTTTTTCCCCGTAGAAGAGGAAGTGCTTTTTCTTCTACGCAAGCAACCGCCAAGGTAAGCACCCGCCCCCATAGAACAGGAAGCGCTTCTTCTTCTACTGTAAGCAACCACCCGCCCGCGTAGAAGAAGAAGAAGAAGCGCGCGGATATTACGTTTCATTTCCTTTGTGTGTTTACATCTGTAAAGACCACAAAATGGCTCCTACTAAGCGACAGGTTTCCGGTTCATGAAAAGACGCAATCTCTCCATCCGCACACGGACTACTATTTCACAGCAACTGCCTAAAGACTTTCAAGAAAAGCTGGCTACTTTCCGTGCATATTGTAAAAACAAGATAGCTGAAAAAAAGATCCGGCCAGAGAACATTATCAACATGGACGAGGTTCCACTGACTTTTGATATTCCTGTGAACCGCACTGTGGATACAACGGGAGCACGTACGGTGAATATTCGCACCACAGGGAATGAGAAGTCATCCTTCACTGTGGTTCTAGCTTGCCATGCTAATGGCCAGAAACTTCCACCCATGGTGATATTCAAAAGGAAGACCTTGCCAAAAGAGACCTTTCCAGCCGGCGTCATCATAAAAGCTAACTCGAAGGGATGGATGGATGAAGAAAACATGAGCGAGTGGTTAAGGTAAGTTTACGCGAAGAGGCCGGGTGGCTTTTTTCACGCAGCTCCGTCCATGTTGATATACGACTCCATGCGCGCCCACATCACGCTGGTTTTTAATATATTATTAAAGTTTGACTGACCTATCTGACTGTTTTTTTGACATTCCTTTAGCGCAGTTAGATGCGGCTTATAACACGGGGCGGCTTATAGGTGGACAAAGTTTTGAAATATGCCGTTCATTGAAGGCGCGGCTTATAACCCAGGGCGCCTTATGGTGCGGAAAATACGGTATACAAAAAAGGCAAATTAATGTACCCGGTAACATTCCTGCCTGTGTATGTAAACTTCTTACAACTACAGAAAATTCACATTTAACGGACTAATAAAACCGTATATGGAAATTAATACTGTATTAAAATCAAATAGGTTGATTGTGAGAGGACATTTCCCGTACCTGCTGTGAATTTTTGGTCATATCAGGAGATTCTTTTCCCCAGTAACACTTCACTATGTGTCCTTCAATCACTGTGCCGTTTACTGACACAATGGCATGGGCAGCACTGTCGTGGGAGGAAAACCTTTGAAGAAATAAGAGTTACAAAGGCAAGTTACTCAGGAGGAAAAGAACAGGTCCCAAAAGAAATAAACATGTGTTCATACAATGTAGTCGTAAGGTTGACATCTAGAGGCAAAATGCTGCAATAGACAATGAGAATTACCTAATGAATGAATACCCCTTCTCTGGGAAGACTCTGATTTCCATTATCTGACCAAATGGTGAGAAGGTCTGACGCATTAATTGATCTGAGACAAGAGAAAAAATATGCTATAGGATATTTGTGGAGAGTGACAGACACGGTACAACACTATGAAGACTACTTGCCAGATAGTCCATGCTGGATCCCTCCACAGTACACGGTGCAGTTCTGAGGACTGGACTGGCTCACAACATCATCAAACCTTAGCTGTTTTGAGCCATCTAAAAAAAACATAACAACTGAGACCCAAATAACCTTTTTTGCATGGAATCAAGTCTTCTTTTGCCTCCAAAACTCACTGTCCTGAGAGGTCGTCTTCGAAGCAGGTGGCTTTCTTGTTGCCCAATTGGTGCGGATTTGACGTCCTCCGAGCCACTGGCCCCCCATGTGAAGAATGGCGTTCTCTGCATCCTATAGACACAAATCAAGGACTTTAACTTGCTAATTTTCTAAATCCATTACTGTATATATATATTTTTTGCAATAGTAGTAGTAGGGGTAGAAGTAATAAATACCAGGTAATCAAAATACACTGTGCTAGTTATTCATAAAGAATGCCAGAGCATGTTCGTACTACAACTGTGTGTGTTAAAGGAATTCTACTTATAGTTAATGAAAAGTAGAGTAATGAACAGGGAAATAAATAACCTTTCATCTGTGTTGTTGCACTGGAGCCTTACCAGTTTGTTAAAGAAGGACACAAATCCATACCCCTTTGATTTGCATGTCGCCAGGTCCTTCACAACACGAGCATCTCTGGAGGAAAATGTGAAAACATCAATGACTTCTCCAGTCACATTAATTTACACTACAAAATACAGCCACGCAAACACCGTGAATCCACTACACTCTCCTATATTACTGGTAGCTAGCAGGACCCTGGACTGAGCTTTGACTCAATGACGCAAAAACAATAATTACGAACGTATACATGCAATCTACAGTTTACAAAATGTTTATTAAATTCATGTCACAAGAGCACCTTTTTGTACACACTAAAAAAATTACTTGAATTTTCTTAGGGAACAAGATCATATACAATTCCATGCATTCTTAAATTCAGTGGTATACTCTCTGTGCTCTTCCTACAAATTAAAAATATATAGAATGCACAAGAAGATGAAAATAATTAAATTGCATATACGGCCAGATTTCTTTAAACTGTCCTGGTCAGTTCTTTTCCACCAATAAGTGGCAAATTCAAATTTTGACAAAATATACTTTTTCGAAAATTTTGGAAGAAGAGCTTTTGTGTTAAAACTATGCACTTCAAAATGAAACAATTTAATATCAAATGTAATAATCTACAATATAACACGTAATAACAGAGCATCTACAAATGAAGACATAAGAGGAAAAATGGAATAGAGAAAAAACTACATCTGAGTCTCCAGAGTGCACAGTTCCTTGCTGTTAGCCTTCAAGCTCCTGTCCATTTCTGTAAAATAACCAAAATGCTATTACTTCACTGAGACCCACATCTAAAGGTTGTTCAGGTTCATATACAAAGCTGACATTTTGCTGTCACTTACTATAAACTAAATGTGCAAAGAAGAGCAACAGTTATTAATAAAAGACTGATAGAGCAAAAAAAGAAAAAGCAAGTGAACTGCAACGTACAGTAGCACTTTTTTTTGGGATGGTAATTTTTTATATACCGGTAAGTTACAGAGATGTAAAAGTGCACCATCCTATAGTAAGAGTATAAGGCAAAACCTCCTTGGTGGCTCGTTATACTGATGCATTTTAACAATTCTTATATTGGTTTACATATTTTAAATTATATATGTTATTACATTGACTTTAACCTCAGATACAGCTAACCAAACAATACTGTTGCCCTAAACTAAGTCTATTAACCTAAAAATTATTTTTGCTCAAAATAGCTATAGCAGGGTTTCAGCAGGTATCAGCAAATGTAATGCTTTTTAATGCCACTTAAAACAAAATGTAATGTTCTACTGCAGGTAGTTAATAAATTATATATATATATATATATATATATATATATATATATATATATATATATATATATACAGTGAAGAAAATAAGTATTTGAACACCCTGCTATTTTGCAAGTTCTCCCACTTAGAAATCATGGAGGGGTCTAAAATTGTTATGGTAGGTGCATGTCCACTGTATGAGAGATAACCTAAAAAGAAAACACACACACACACACACACACACACACACACACACACACACACACACACACACACACACACACACACACACACACACACACACACACACACACACACACACACACACACACACACACACACACACACACACACACACACACACACACACACACACACACACACACACACACACACACACACACACACACAAACACAAACACAAACACAAACACAAACACAAACACAAACACAAACACAAACACAGGCTTCTTCTAGTGGTAACAGCAGCTGCCAGTTCTGGTAGTGACAGCAGAAGTTACTTTTTTGGTCACGCCAAATAAATTTGGTACTGTTAACTGCTGCCTGCCTCTGCTTGGCACTCAGCATCAAGGGTTGGAATTGGGGGTTAAATCACCAAAAATGATTCCCTTGCGCGGCACCGCTGCTGCCCACTGCTGCCCACTGCTCCCCTCACCTCCCAGGGGGTGAACAAGGGGATGGGTCAAATGCAGAGGACAAATTTCAACACACCTAGTGTGTGTGTGTGTGACAATCATTGGTACTTTACTTTTTACTTTTATTCGGTGACTTGTGATTGGCTAACAGCATGTGTGATTTCACCGCATTGATGCCCATTGAGAAAAGTTTGGAGGTCTTTTGGCACACGCTGCAGAACGCCTCTCTGGGTTTATTGATGGGCTTCCACTAGACTTTCAAAAGTTAGCCATCCTGCCATTTTTGCTGAAATGTTCTATTTCCTAGACATGCATTTTCCGCGCTTTTGCCACAGCATGAGCATGTTCACAGGTTGTAACGTTCCAAGCATCCAGTGTTCTAACCTCAGACAATCGCCAAAAAAATATTGCCCGTCAATCATCATGCTGTACTTCTAATCAAAATGATTAAATGTTTATACAATCAAAACAAATTGTGAACAATATTTTTCTCCATCAATTGTATAGGACTGTACAATTAACCGAATTTTAATCGTGGTCACTATTTTAGAAGCTACGATTAAATGAGTGATCTCCGGCGATATTAACATTTAAAAAACAAGCTCCGCTGCGTTTCAAACAAAGCATGTTCACAACCAACAGTCAGCCGACCACCAGGGGGCGATCGATAGATAGTGGGCTCACCTGAGAGAGAGTAAGAGTGAGTGACAACAGCGGTTGAATGGAGATCAGCCAGTTGCTCGCGAAAAAAAAATAGAAAAAAATAAATGCATCGTTACATCGGTGCCCTCCCTACAGGGTACCTACAGGCACGCATTTTAACCCCGTAACACGACCGCACGCCTCGCCGTTCTCTAGGCACTCCCGCTCGTTTCCCGAAACCCGAAAATGCTCCCGCGCGCATGAACCAACAACAAACGGCCCAACGAGGTGCACGGCAAAGCTGCTTTGGTGAGCAGTGTACACATCCAAACAAATGATCGACTTGCGGAGACAAGTCGATTAACAAGACTTCCCTTCTTTTCTCAAACGCCATCGTTTGCCGTCGCTGTAAAGCTGGTTGCTACCACAGCGGGCCTTCCGCCACTGGCACAAAACCCCAACGAACAGCTACTATAGCTGGGGTGCTCAAAATACAGACGGCCGTAACGTCAACCGTGCAACGAGGGAGCCCGTATCCATCCACATCTCAAAGACAAGTCAAAATATCGGATGTAATAATGTTTTGTTTGGCCAAATACATATATCCTATAAATACTGTGAGCAGTACAATGAATTTGTTCCTTTGTATGTGCCTTTCATGCATAATCTTATTTTTTCACCTGTTTGCACTTTATGATCGCACTCTGGAATGGCATATTTATTATAGTTAGCCCTTTGTATTTTGTACATTTTATTTTATTATTAATAGATTTGTATAGTTTTTTAACATGAAAGCCAAGTTCACATACTGTTTGTCTAAAATAGAATGTGCAATAAAATATGTTTTAATTAACAGTAAATAATCATGATTTTAATAATAATGAAAAATAATCGTGCAGCCCGAGGTCTTTGTAACAAGTGTGGCTGGGTCATGTGGACGCTGGTGAACCTCACTCCCTAGCACGCTGCACACATATTTGAAGGGCCCAGGTTCGTGCCCCAGGTTAACCGGAAGTACACTTGAATTGATAACAAATTTTGCTGGATAAAACCGGAAAAACAAAGTTGGAAAAACTGGGTCGGGATGTTTGTATTTCCGTTGCCAATGCCATAACAGCATACTTGCTCCTTCGTCAATCTGTATTAATAGGCTCATGTTGCTTATTCAGTTTGAAGATGAAATTATCCCACACAGGGACATTTGGATTACGGTAGTAATAATCTGTTTTCCTCCTAACTTTTGTTACTTAATTAGCAGTGTTTTTCACTAGTGAGTCGCGACTAAACGAGGCAATGTCCGTGCATTCTGTGTGTTAGCTAAAGGCTGAAATATAGTCTCGCGTCACGGAGCTTGCGTACACAACATGTCTTAATCCTCCTCCTATGTACCCTCCCGACCCCTACACCTTGACGTGCACATCCAAAAAATCTAGCTCCGCATCAGCATTCACCAATGAGGACTACGAAATATAGAAGGTCATAAAAACTTTCCACACCATAAAATACATCCATCCATCCATTTTCTAGCAATGTCCGTGCATTCTGTGTGTTAGCTAAAGGCTGAAATATAGTCTCGCGTCACGGAGCTTGCGTACACATCATGTCTTAATCCTCCTCCTATGTACCCTCCCGACCCCTACACCTTGACGTGCACATCCAAAAAATCTAGCTCTGCATCAGCATTCACCAATGATGACTACGAAATATAGAAGGTCATAAAAACTTTCCACACCATAAAATACATCCATCCATCCATTTTCTACCGCTCATTCCCTTCGGGGTCGCATTATAAATACAACTTCCATCAAAGACAAAATAAAAAAATGTAATGTTTTTTTTGGTCTATATTATTTTGTTATCCCTTGCATGTTTCTTTTGTTTATTCTTTCCTTGTGGTAAATTAGTTTCAGATTCCTAATTACTGTTTGAAATTATGGGGAAAAATTATTTCAATGTACATATTTTGAAGAAAATGTATAGTAGTGTTGACTTGTATGTCCTGATTGTTTGAATTGTATGCATCGTTTTAAAATAAAGTAAAAAAAAAAAAAAAGTGATTGGTCAGCTTGTTGTGCATCATTTCTAGGGTTCGCCAACCCACATTTATGAACCTCTTCTACGGTTTTGAAGCAATATGTACATAAAAAGTGACCGTTGCATCAAAATGATTAGTTCCAGCTCCAAAATTAAAATGTCACTTTAGATGCCATTGTTTACCACAACCACTACTACACACAGGAAGCTCTCCCAGTAAGCTAATATCTAGTCAGCAGGAGTTGTGGTTACTCAAACAGGAAAACGTGTGGTTGAGAATTGCAAGTAGGTTCAGCCTGGACGACCAACAAGAGGCTTCATTCTGTTCATGTAATTCCATTGTTGAATAAACGTGCTCAGGTGGTAAGAGTGATGCACATAGTGAGACCTATTGTATCCAGTTTGAAAACCAGAAACAAAAGCACATAAACACACAGACGGCAATTTATTGATGACGGCAAAGTTATCGAGTTCATTTTAATTTATCGTTCGATTATTTGTCTTATCGGTTTAGGCCTACAATTATATGAAATGTTTTAATGCCTCTGGACATCGAATTTAATGCTTACTTAATTGTGTTATTAAATGCCATTTAAAGCCCTAATTTTCGCAAAATCCATTTGACTTAATGCTTTTTAATAACCCGCGGAAACCCTGTATACAGACTCTCGCCAGTCAGGATTATACACACCTAAATGTTCATGCGGAGCAAGTTTGTCTAAATATTGGTGTTTCAATAACATTCATTTGTGAGACATTTCACAAAAGCTGTAGAGGTGTAAGTTTTTGCATACTACTTCCTTCAAAGAAGCATTATAGATTTTACACCAACCATTGCCTAATATACCTTAAAAATGTTAATTATTAATTATTCTCTCTTAATAGACTGATTAAATGATCAGTGTACTGTAAATATGTAATTGTGGCTGTACTAATATCAGTTTTTGAGTAAAAAACATTCTTACAAACCATCATTTATGTTAAATGCTATATGGAACATGAAAAATAAAAAAAACTTACGAGATACTCCCAAACGGTGCAAATGCAGCTCTCACATCCTCGGTAGTAATCTCAGGGCTTAGATCACCCACAAAAACATGGAAGTGGTCTACAATGACAAAAAACAAGACAATTTGAAGAACTGATGAAGTAGTATTTCATTTTAACAAGTACAGTGCCATAAAAAGTGTTTGCCCCGTTCTCAAATTCTTATTTTTTGCATCATTTCCCAATTTTAATGTTTAACATCATCAAACAAATGCAAATATTAAACATTTATCAAGTAAAGTGTATCATCTATCAAAGAAATAAAACTATTCAAGGCTACCTATCTTTGTGTGGAAAAGTAACTGCCCCATAAACCTAATAACTGCGGGTGTTTTCTATAGCTGGCAATGAGTCACAATAATCTAAATTCAGTAACACTGGAGGGTTTCCGAGCATAAACTGCATTTTTCAATCAGATCCCAGTTTGGACTTTGACTAGGCCACTCCAAAACCTTCATAAAAAAAACATTCAGAAGTTCACTTGCTGCCAGTGTATTTTGGATTGTTTTCCTGCTGCATAACCCAAATGCGCTTCAACCTGAGGTCACAAACTGATGGCTGCACTTTCTGCTTCAGTATTTTCTGGTAAAAAGCAGAATTAATAGTTCCATCAATCGCGGCAAGTCATCCAGGTCCCGAAGCAGACCATCACACTACCACCACGTTTGACTGTTGGTATGAGGCTCTTTTTCTGAAATGCTGTGTTAAATGTATGCCAGTTGTAACGAGACACACACCCTCCAAAAAGTTCAACTTTCGTCCATAGAATATTCTCCCAAGACAAAAATCATGGGGAATCATTCAAATGTCTTTTTGCAAAACAGGCCTTTATGTTCTTTTTGGTCAGCAATGGTTTTCGCCTTGGAACTCTGCCATGGATGTCATTTTTGCCCAATCTCTTCTTTATGGCTGAGTCATGAACACTGACCTTAACTGAGGCAAGGGAGGGCAGCAGTTCAGCAGTTCTGTCCTGGGGTTCTTTGTCACCTCCCGGATGAGTCGTCGCTATGCTCTTGGGGTAATTTTTGTAGGCCGGCAACTTCTAGGTTCTCCATTTCTGAATAATGACTCTCAGCATGGTTCACTGGAGTCCCAAAGCTTTAGAAATGGCTTTGTAACCCTTCCCAGACTGATCAATGTCAATAACTTTATTTCTCATCTATTCTTGAATTTCTTTGTATCGTGGCATTTTGAGATCTTTTGGTTGACCTAAATTTGTCAGACAAGTTCTATTTAAAAGGGGACCTATTATTCAAAACCAACCTCTTACCTTTTGGTACCTCCTTGTGTGTATTTGGGATCTGCATAAGTCCTACACAAAACCATGGAGGTATTTCGGAGATACTTATAATAATCTTGCCTTCCTTCATATTTCCGCCAAACTGTTTGGAACTTGCACAACTTGGGCAGATTTTCAACCGGTGACATCAGCGCATTATATTATTTGAAGTGTAGCTGGTAGCTTAGCCTTCTAATTTTCTGGAAAACTACTGTTAAGGATAAGATTTTTGGTGGGACCGACATGATATGAACTAATGAGATGTGTTAATTTCAAGCCTTTCTTCTTCAGTTCCTTTTTGTTCCAGGTCTGACTCTGGCTCGCACATATATGGTTGATAATATCTGTTGCTGTTGCCATTTATGTTGCAGCTGAAAAGTTGTATATACTTTGAATAAGATATATTTCAGTAACTTGCGGGAAGCATCTGTTCTCAAATGGGCGGCATGAGGAGGGGTGCATTTGCATCTTAACTCCTCCTCTTAAAATGGTTTGTTTCCAAAGGCAGCCAAAAAGTGTCTTTACAGCTAAACCTATGCAAAATGTGGAGCAAATAACCATCATAACATATTATGTAGACGAAAATAAAGTGTTTAAAAAATAGAGAGAAAAAAAACATGAGGTTAGATTAGAGGTTTGGAGGTAATCAGGTTTAGGTGTGGACAGTGAAATTGAACTCTAACTTCCAAAAAATTTAAATAGCCATAGTTACAACATGATTTAACAAGGAGGACAATTACTTTTTCACATAGAGCCAGGTAGGTTTAGATAGCTTTTTCCCCCCTTAAAACACTAAATCATCATTTAAAAACTGCATTTTCTGTTTACTTTAGTTATCCTTGTCTAACATTCAAATGTGTTTGATGGTCTTAAACATTTACGTTGGGAATATATTAAAGAAATTAGATTTTTTGAAGAAGGCAAAATACTTTTTCACAGCACAGGCCGCTACACTTACTGGTTGTGTCTTTCTTAAGGCTACTGGGAGTGGTGGCCCAATTTACTTTGACCTCCTAAAACCAAAAGAATGATAAAACAAACATCTCAGTCCTACAGTTTTTATATCATGTTTTTAGAAAAGATGAAATGTGCAAGACTGTTGTTCCCAAAGCAAAATAAAAGTTATCCCACCTTTCCTAGTATTTTCCTTCCGTTCATGGCTCCGAGGGCTGCTGCAGCATCGCTGTGCTCAAAGAATTCCACAAAGCAATAAGGATCATTTGTTGTATGCTGCAAAAGATAATACAGTTGATTCAGCTTTCAATTATGTGGTCTATGGTGTGACCAAATACATGTTATTCTTTTAAACTTGTGGCCCCATTTTTTTTATAACCGTGACAGGATTTTATTCAAGTCATGTACATTTGAGTAGCAGCAGAAATTAGGGCTGCCACATTCTGCAAAATAATGGAATTACAATGTTAAGGCTTACAATTAAAATCACAATTCTCTGGGACAATTTTTTCACCCCGGCACAAGTTTTACTGCCATTTTACATTGGAAAACCCCAGAGGACAGTTGGCTGACTTTTTATGACACAAATAAAATGACCAAATAATCAGTGAACTTAAAAACATGGCATGCTTGCCAATCCACTATACATTCATGCAGGTATATTCAGTAAAGTAACGAGATGGCATCTCCCATGAGCTGTTGAATGATAGCCAGAGTGCCTCGCCGTCCAGGGTGGTGGAACGAATTTGCCCTGGCAAGCGATGCTCTCTTGGGGACGGATAAAGTGTCGGTCATCTTGCCAGGAACAATGAGGCCTGAGTCCTTGAGTAAAATGGCGTTTGTTTGCGATTCTGCATTTTAATGTCAACATTTAGAAATTAGAGTGAATGGAGATTTTTTTTGTGCGACACGTACAAACGAAGTTTTTTCTATGTATTTCAAACATTAAGGAGGTCTACAGACACTCTTTAAACATTACACAAACACAACTCAATGAACCCCCCCAAAGGCAAGCTTTTGACTATAGAGGGAAGGAACAAATCCCTATGGGTAAAACCTTGAACAGAACCCAGACTCTGAAAGGCCACCAATCACATTTACTGTCAAATGTTTACCTCTGTGATCATTTTACAACTTTTACAAGGCCCTATTTGGGTGAAGAGTTGTAAAATCAAAATTTCCGTGACATCCCTGGAGAGGTTTCCCACGTACCTAGAAGGGGAATGAATACAAGAGGGAAATTAGTCACTGAAACAACGAACCAGAATTCGTCAATGTGTTAATATAAGGTAAACAACTTGATTGGGTACACATATTTATGCGCAGGGCTAACGATGCTACTTTAACGGCTCGCGATATTGTTGTATTTGGTTGGACGTCGTTGACGTTACGGCGACATTCTCGCAATAATGCTTGTAATAATATCCTTTGGTAAAAACGGTCATATATATTGGAATGTATGACGAGGAGACAAATATTAAACACCAGGGTTGTATTGGTAGCGCGTCTCAGGTTAGCTACCCGGTTCTCGACATGAGGCAAACAAACGTTTGCAAGACTGCAAAACTAGTGTTACTTACAATGTTCTACGGTATGCCTCCTCGTCCATTGTAGATAATGGATGTCTCAAAAGACGAAATTGGTTTACTAATTACTAATCAGCTGAAGTTTTTCGGCTCCGAAGCGCGCTATATTAACGACTTGCTAACTAGCCCGAAGCTAGCTAACCGGACACCAGACCCTACGTCACGACTACGTCATGTAGTAGCAAGAGCGCATGCGTGTTCTTACAAACGGCGTGTCGTTATCTGTAACAGAATGTTTTTTTGTCCAAACAACAAGCCTTAAAATCTACGCCAATATGTGTTGTAATTTTTTTTAATAAATCAGGAATTTATTTCTAAATCTTCAGCCGCAATTTAGAACTGAAAGTTTAATTTAGCAACTCACGGCTTGGCTGAAATGTTCCAGACCTTTCTTTATGAGCTTGGGTGACCTGAATGCGCATGTCCTATTAGAAGACTGTATTTGCGAAAGTGCAAAAAGGAAAGGTTGTCAATGCAAAAAAAGTCAAGTGACAGTTAAAAAAAGATTTGAATGACTAATAATTGATTTATCTTTTTTGATAAATAAATACATACAAATTGTAAACATGTATTTCATTATACAAACAAATATTGACTGCACTGACTGGGGTGTGTTCAAGCAGTCCTCAAATGACTTGGATGAATTTACTGATGTCATTTGCTCATATTCTGCCTTTTGTAGCGATATGATTATTTCTAGTAAAATGGTTGTCTATCCCAATGACAAGCCATGGGTCACTAAGTCAGTAAAGTCGAGCATACAGAAAAGGAAAATTGCTTTTCAAGTGGGTTCTGTGGCAAATTTTCAGTTGGCTTCGAAGGAGCTGAAAATTTAAATTCTGAAAGCAAAACAGAGCTATAAGTCCCAAATGGAAGACACGATGGCTGCCAACAACCTTGGGTCAGCATGGTCCAGTATGAAAACTTTAGCCGGTGCCCAGAACGTAAACACTAGCGCACATGTCACTTTAAATTATTTTAATTCAGACAGTGTTTTTTGCTAATGCTCTTAATTGTTTTTATAACCGGTTTGATACTCTTGATTGTAGCAAGGAAATACAAGAACTCAGTCTCAAACTTCCTTCTTTCTTTTTTTTGTCCTGTCCAGCTACTCAGGCCAATCCTATTGTTGATGTAGATGCCCATATCAGCTATTTATATTTACTTTACAAAAGATAAGTGTGGGATACTTCTCTTGTTGCCTTATTTGTATTTGACTTTATTAAATGTATTTATATTATTATTTGGTGCAGCCGGGCCGGAGCAGGAGGGGATAGAAAGAGAAAAAAATGAAGACAGAGGGGGAAATTGTGGGGACAAGACGCGGATAAGACAAAGAGACAACAACAACAAACACAACAATAACAATAACAACAGAACAGCATCAGCGAATACGATATGTACAAATATGATAGTAAAAATTATAGAAAAGAAGCAGTTAGTGAAACAAATAGTAATAACACAGAAATAGCACTATTGATAATGAATAATAACAATAATTACCTCTATTATCAACAACACAATTGTTTCAAATGCAACAATACATATATGTAATGATAACTTGAAATACAAAAGAAAGCAGATAAAAGGAGGGGAAGAAAGAGAAGCAAACTGTATTAACCTTGTAGAATATTATAGTAACAATAGGTTAAGCTTTGTCAGTGTGCCATGTGTTCCCTAGGGGAACAATGTTAATATATGTTTGATGAAACGTGATTATATGCATGAGTGTATGTATGCATATGTGCCTGCATATGTACAGTATGTGTATATGTAAAGGTTGAGATAGCCTTTTCAAACACAAAAATAAACAAGAGTCCTGGATCAGATTATATTTGTGGTCGACTACTTAAGTTTTGTGCAATAGAGCTGAGTTCAGTTCATCTATTTTTTTATTTTATTTTTAACCAATCTTAAGAATGTCCCCAAAGTCTGGAAAGATGCTATAATTGTCCCAGTCCCTAAATCCAGTCGTCCTAACATTTTGAATGATTTTAGACCTATTTCCCTGACCTCTCTGCCAATGAAAACCTTTGAAAGGCTGGTGCAATCATCCATCCATCCATTTTCTACCGCTTGTCCCTTTCGGGGTCGCGGGGGGGGGGGGGGGGGGGGGGTGAATGTGTGGGGGGCTGGAGCCTGTCCCAGCTGCACACGGGCGGAAGGCGGCGTACACCTTGGACAAGTCGCCACTTCATCGCAGGGCCAACACAGATAGACAACATTCACACTCACATTCACACACTAGGGCCAATTTAGTGCTGCCAATCAACCTATCCCCAGGTGCATGTCTTTGGAGGTGGGAGGAAACCCGAGTACATGGAAGGAACCACGCAGTCACGGGAGAACATGCAAACTCCACACAGAAAGATCCCGAGCCCAGGATCAAATCCATCATCCATCCATCCATTTTCTACCGCTTATTCACTTCGGGGTCGCGGGGGCGCTGGAGCCTATCTCAGCTACAATCGGGCGGAAGGCGGGGTACACCCTGGACAAGTCGCTACCTCATCACAGGGCTAACACAGATAGACAGACAACATTCACACTCACATTCACACCCTAGGACCAATTTTAGTGTTGCCAATCAACCTATCCCCAGGTGCATGTCTTTGGAGGTGGGAGGAAGCTGGAGTACCCAGGACCTTCGTATTGTGAGGCACACGTACTAACCCCTGGTGCAATCAGAACTTTTAAAAACATTGAGCATTACCTGATCCACTGCAGTTTGCTTATATGTCTAAAAGAGGAGTGGAGGACGTCACACTCACTCTGCTTAATTTGCTTTTTAAACACCTGGAAGAAAATGGGTGTCATGCCCATATTTTATTGATTGACTTTTCATCTGCTTTAAATACAATTCAACCCCACATTTTAATTGATGTTCTTTTAGAACATTTTAACTTAAGCAATAATATTGTGGGCTGGATTTTAGACTTTTTAACAAACAGAACGCAAAGAGTCAGACTGAATGTTTTTTTTTATCAAACACACTGTGCTCCTCGACTGGCTCCCCACAAGGATGTATGCTCTCGCCAATGCTTTTTATTTTCTACACAAATATGTGTTAGAGCACTTTTAAAAAGCAGACTATTTTAAAGTATGCAGATGACACAGAACAAACAATGTTGATGATTGTGTCAAGTGGTGTGATGCTTCATATCCACAAGTGAAGTTCACCTGTGGATATGATGTGGTGAACAATCTTAAAACAAAATATATTATTACTGATTTTAGAAGGCAGGCAATTATTACATATGAGGGAACCATTATTAAGGGACAAACTGTTAAAGTTGTGCAATTCTATAAATGTCTTGGGACCATTATTGACAATACTTTGAATTTTAAGGATAACTGTGATGCTCTATGCAAAAGAGGTCACCAGCGTCTTCACTGTCTTAGGAAATTGTCATTTCTTCATGTTGACAAAACCATGTTAATTTTATTTTATCGTTTTTCTTGACTCGTTTTATATTTTTGTTTGGTGTCATGGTTTGGAGAGCTGTTTCTGAAGGAGAGAAACAGAGTAAGTCAAATAATAAAGTGGTATAGTCGACTTATTGGTGAGCCTCAGCTGAGTTTGGAGTCCCTGTACACTCGGCAGGTACAGCGGATTGCCAATTCAAATACAGCAGAAATCTCCCACCGTCTTTATGGTTAATTACAGCTCCTCCCTTCTGGTAGGAGGATTAGGGTCCCAAAATGCAAAACATCTCGGTATAGGAACAGCTTTGTTCCAGCCGCAGTTATTCTTTTAAACAAATTATAGCTATATTGAACATATTTATTTATTTGTATCTACTTATTAATTCATGGTAGTTTTATCTTACTGTCTTTTACTAACTTTTACACTGCCTACTTTTTTTCTTTTCCTAGTCCTGGTCCCTGGAAGCCTGTTGAGTACTTTGTCATGTTTGTCATGTTGTGATCTGTTTTGTGTTAAAACCTTTGTTTATTGTAATATATGTGCATGTGCCAGTCTCCTGTATTTTACACTGCAAAACAAATCTTCCTTCGGGTACAAATAAAGTCCTTTGAACTTGAACTTGAACAATATAATTCTGGGTATTTGAAAGGAAGAACATATTATGTAGGTTAAAAAATAGACATATTTTATATGTTTTAGAGCAGTGGTTCTCAAACGTTATTTACTATAAGTACTACCTCAGAAAACCCTTGTGTCTCCAGGTACCACCATAGTAACCAACATTAAAATGCAGTAGCGTAGTAGGCCTACGTATTAATCAAAAACAAGGCAGACATTTTATTTAACAAGTATATTTAATAGTTTTGGCCACTGTAACATTACCTACATACATACAGTTTCCAACAGTAACAATGGGTTTGAGCATAGGGAAATAAAACGTTGTACTGAAATAATGAATCGAATCTTTGGAGTACCACTTGTGGTACACCTACCACAGTTTGAGAATCACTGTTTTACAGCAAAAAAAAAACCTTGAAAAATATCTAAAAATTCATGGCTTATTTTTTTGAATTTGTTTTGTTATAATTGAAGACGTCTGACGGTGGCACAGAGTAAAATCATTGTTCTGTTGACAAAGTCATCTTCATTGGCCATGCAATTAATCAGTGAATTAATTGGCATAGTACTAAACCAGTGATTATCAAACTGTGGTAGTGGTACACATATAGTGGTCCGCCAAAAAATTACTGTCACTGTTCAAACTGAGTGTAATGTTACAGCGGCCAAAAATATTAAATATACTTGTTAAACAAAACCTCTGCCTTGATTTTAATGAATACATAGACCTCCTATGCTACTGTATTTTATTGTTGGTCATTATGATGGTACTTGGAGAGCCAAGTGTTTTCTGAGGTTGTACTTGGTGAAAAAAGTTTAAGAACCACAGTCCTATACCATACTGATTATCCAATTCGTCTCCGTACGGATTCTAGGATTATCAGATTTTTGAGGAGTACATATCTATACAAGAAACATCTAGTAAATATGGATTTATAGGTTTGTAACAGACCTTCTGACAATACAGTTGAAGCTCCAAAGTTGAACACTACATTCCGGATGCTTGTGGAAATCACAACAACACATTTTCTCTAAATAAATAGTGTAAAGGGAATACAGTAGAGCAGTGGTCCCCAACCACCGACCACGGGGACTGGTGGACAATGACCCCAAACACACGTCAAAAGTGGTAAAGGAATGGCTAAATCAGGCTAGAATTAAGGTTTTAGAATGGCCCTGACTTAAACGTGTGGACAATGCTGAAGAAACAAGTCCATGTCAGAAAACCAACAAATTTAGCTGAACTGCACCAATTTTGTCAAGAGGAGTGGTCAAAAATTCAACCAGAAGCTTGCCAGAAGCTTGTGGATGGCTACCAAAAGCGCCTTATTGCAGTGAAACTTGCCAAGGGACATGTAACCAAATATCAACATTGCTGTATGTATACTTTTGACCCAGCAGAGTTGGTCACATTTTCAGTAGACCCATAATAAATTCATAAAAGAACCAAACTTCATGAATGTTTTTTGTGACCAACAAGTATGTGCTCCAATCACTCTATCACAAAAAAATAAGAGTTGTAGAAATGATTTGAAACTCAAGACAGCCATGACATTATGTTCTTTACAAGTGTATGTAAACTTTTGATCGCGACTGTAGATACTGCTCGAATTGACAAGTGTTGTGTTTTGCATTCACAATTGGACATACTGTTTCAGACAAGCAGCAACAATTGTAGAAATCCACACGTGTAAGCTTCATCACAAAACTTGGTCAGATCTTTGTAAGTAGATATTGTGCATACATACATTTGTTTTTCTATTTAAATTGATGACTTTGTGATGTCTTGTATTGGTGTTTTTTGTCTGAGTAGCTCTGGCAATCAAAACACGTTCATTACATGATGCGCTAAATTTGTCAAGTACCAAAGTGCTGTACAGACATAAGAAAAATGTGAAAATATAGTGCATGCAGTATCACATTTGCACTGTATGCAGAAGGATGGATAAAACACAATAGCAAAATATACCTTAAAAGAAGTGCAAAATATATCCCCTAAAAATACTAAAATGCAATAAATAAATAAAATAAAAACAAGATATAAAACAACTAAGATATCCTGCCCAACTGGATTTAAACCCCAAGAAGCAAAAATATGCTTTAACCAAGATTTAAATTGGCTCAGAGACTGGTAGGATCTAATAGATAGTTGATGGCTGTTCTACAGTCGAGGCCCTGCCACTGAAAATGCTATTTTTCCTAAAACAAATCATCACCAATTATCAACAAAACTTCTGGAGCTTCTGTTTCTTCATGCTGTTAACTATGCTGGAAACGAGTAGCAAGGGCAGAATAATGAACTTATTAACAGTGTAGTGTGAAAGCCAATGTGTTTACATTGCAAATAAATCAGTGCAGTC
This sequence comes from Nerophis lumbriciformis, assembly GCF_033978685.3. Classification (NCBI taxonomy): domain Eukaryota; kingdom Metazoa; phylum Chordata; class Actinopteri; order Syngnathiformes; family Syngnathidae; genus Nerophis; species Nerophis lumbriciformis. The sequence goes on along the minus strand of NC_084549.2, from coordinate 37,181,364 downwards.
TCAAAGGAATATAATCTGCGAAAGCACTTTTTGACGAAACATCCAAATTTCGATGTTCGGCCACTGAGCCCTTGGGTTTTTGAAACTGCGGCCCTCTTCATTATGTAGTTGAATACCCCTAATTTACATATATTTTCTGCATGAAAAACTACAGTTTACTTCAATTAAAGTGTGCACCAACTTAAGAGTGTTATAAAATAAGAGCGGTCTCTCGGATAATTTCTAATTATGTTTTAAATTACAATCAAATATTGAGTTACAAGCACCCCCACCATTAGCTTGCATAGCAAAGTAACAGGGAAGCCCAAAACATCTGATCTAACTTGCTAGTATTAGCTTGTAGCTTGAGATCAACACAACTTTGTTTTCCAACCATAGGAAGGAAGAAAGTGAGTGTGAAGGACAGTGTTGACAGGAAGAAGTGATTGAAATCCAACAAATTAAAGAAATAAGAAATCAAAAACATGACTCGGCAAGGCAACTCAAGCATAATACTGTGAGTCTGCACCATACTAGAGCAGAATGAGTATAACGCCAGACAAGGATGTTAAAATCATATCTTAACGGCAGACCTTTATCCATGAAAATATGGAGAACCTGCTGATGGTGCGTTTGAGAGAGAAGCAGCTCGAATGAGATACCATAGAAGTCCACCCTTCAATGTAAATGCTGGGTGCAGGGTGCTTGTGTTAATAATTTTAGATATCTGAAACAGATTAGTTGGATTTACATCAGCCTATTTCTTATAGGAAATGTGGTATCACTCTGACTAAATATAACATAGTAATTATTCAAACAACACACGTGTATTTGTGAAAATAACTGAAAAATATAAATCTCATCACGCTAATGTTGACCCGATACTGATACTTTGGTATTAATTGTTTGATCGAAGCTGCACCCCGACCAGACTTTTCCTGGTACAGTGGTATCTCAAATTTTGAGTGCCCCAATTTAAGAATATTTTGAAATGAGAGCTGTGTCTCGGCTAATTGTTATGCTTCAAGTTGGAAGCAAAAATTCAGTTACAAACAACCCTGCCATTAGTTGGCATATCAAATGTTACAATGTACACCAAAAGATCCGCAAAAAAACATCAGGTCTTACTCACTATCATTATCTCATAGCTAGAGATTAACATAACTTGGGAAGGAAGAACGTAAGTATGAAGGACAATGCTGGGAAGAAACAGTAGATACTATTCATTGAATTAAAGAAATAAATCATCAAACACATGACTTGGCGAAGCAATTTGAGCATATCACTGCTAGTCTGCACCATACCGGAGCAGAATGACTCCAACGCAAGCCAAGGATGTTAAGATAATGTCCAAACGGCGGACATTTATCCATGAAAATATGGAGAAGCTGCTGATGGTGTGTTTGACGGGGAAGCAGTCGGAAGGAAATGCCGTAGAAGTCCACTCTCCAAAGTAAATGTTGTACATTATTACATTACTTAATACAACTACTGTAGTTGTTAGCATAGGCGCCGATCCCGTGGGTGCTCGGGCCCGAAGCACCCACGTGGGATTAATGGCAGCTTTCAATCTTTAAAATAATTTGTGTTGTGTTTGCTGTTGTTGTTTTTGTCTCTTTGTCGAATCCCCCTCTTGTCCCCACAATATCCCCCTCTGTCTTCCTTTTTTTCTCATCTATCCCCTCCTGCTGCGGCCCGACTGCACCAAATGATAATATAAATACATTTAATAAAGTCAAATACAAATAAGGCAACAAGAGAAGTATCCCACACTTCTCTTTTGTAAAGTAAATGTGTACAGCCGATATGGTCATCTACATCAACAATATGATTTGCCTCAGAAGCTGGACAGGACAAAAATAAATACTTATTTAAATGCATTATTTATTTATTATTTTACAAAATAATAAAGCCACAAATCATATGGGATATTAACTTTGCTGAATGTCTTTTTTTTTTTTTAATACACACACACACCGCTGTAGAAATGTTGATCGGCGCCTATGGACTTGTTAGTAGTACATTCTTTTGTATTGTTTTTATACAGTATTTCTTATCTAAAAGTTTTTTATTGTTTTATGTTATACATCAAATTTGTGCTGTTTGGTGGGGAAAAGGACAAGCACCAATTAAATTGTTTATAATCCTTCAAGTGGGAGACGTTAATTTGAGATACAAGTGTTTTTAGTTAAGAGCTCCGTCACAGAACTAATTAAGCTCGTAAGTTGAGGTAATAATGTCCAAAGTGGATGTGCGCGTATTATGCATAATGTATAGGGATTCCCTTCAATATTCTGCAAAGGTCCAGGGGGTTTTGGTCCATTTAAAATCCAAGCTGGGATTTCTAAAATGGAAAATATTTCGATGTAAAATGAGTCAACGATGAAAGGAGCGTATATGTGTTGTGTTGCGACACGAGTTAGCGAAGCCATGAAGCATCCAGCGCTGTCCGCCCCCGACATTAACCCTGGCTATTTCCAGAAACTTCCAGCCCACTTTTCCACGTCACTTGAAGGAATCTTTTAAAGCGTCCGTCGCCAGTATTAAATGTCTCAGTACCCGGCAGCCAGCGGCATGCACGCCATGAAGATGCAGTCACCGACACCAAGCATGGCGAACAACGACAACGACCCGCTGCCCCTCGGCTGGGAAGTCAAAATCGACCCTCAGACGGGCTGGCCCTTCTTCGTGGATCACAACAACCGCACCACGACCTGGAACGACCCCAGACACGACACCCAAAAGGTAACAAGTTGTGGCGAGGATCGGAACTGTGTGTGTGTGCGTGTGTGTGTGTGTGTTAGAATAGACGTCGTGACGCCAGCGGCTGTTCGGACCCGTTAAACGTTGCGAGCTGCGCAGTTAGCTCCACCGCTGTATGACATGACAGGCCATATTTGCCCCCTCAACAGCCTTTTTACAACGACCACTGATCTAATAACATCAGTATCCCATGACTCATCCTGCAGTATATGTAAACACCACCTTCCACTTCCAATATCACTTATTTCATGGCGACAAACGCCTCCTCACACTAAACTTTTTCCATACAAGGCTTGAGGCTGGTCCACTTGGGCAAGGGGGGGGGGGGGCTGTGTGTGGGGTGTAGACTATATGTTATGTCATGTCACATTTGCTGATGCATTGATCGAACGACAAAAAAGGGGGTTCTTACACGCTGCCACTTGTTAATCCTCAGTGAGACATAGCTGTGGAAGGCAGAAGCTGCTGGAAAGAAGGCAGCTGTCAGTGGATAAAATTGGTGCAATGCTGCTTGCTTGCCTGCAGAAGTCCCAGACTCAAATGGCCAGAGGGCAAAGGGTCACTCCTGGAAACGTCGCAACTTTTGTTTTTGCACACGGAAACATTTCAAATCAGTTTCTGTGTTGACATTTTTCGGGGCTGGTTGTCAATGGCTACAGGAGGGACTCAATGAACTATGAATAAACCTGTTGCCTGTACTATACTGTCACTGGCAGGTATCTAGTCATCCTGGCAACAATGTAAAATACATTTTCTGTTATTTAAAACACATGTGTCTTATTTAAGCAGGAGCAAGTCTTCTAAAAATATTTGTGAACATTGCTCTAAATTAGTAACCTGACTCTCACCAGATCCCTGTAGTTCGCTGAGCTCCACACAAGAATCTGGGCTCGAAGGCAATGCAAACTCCTTCAAGATAGCAAAAAATAATGAACCAATCAGGATCGCCGGGCGGGATTTCATAGATGTGACTAGCGCAGAAGCAACTGTTTGATTCAAGGAGCGAGGAGTCGTGTGCTGACATATTTTCTTTGCAGAAACGACATCGATCGTCTACTGACATTGCTGCGTTGTTTCAGTAAAAGTTCTGTAACTTTTCGCTCTGTCGTTATCCAATATGTTGGCTGTTCTGTTTTGGATTTCTCAGCGTCGCTCTCATCAGCGTCACGGGTTGATTTGGATGTGAGTGGTTGAAGTAGCACGTCATTCAAGATAACGGACAAGTGGTTTATCCAATCACATACAAGGATTTTTTTTACAAGGCCCCGCCTTTTGAAATACATCTCCTATTGAGAAGTCCCAGATCCTTGTGTGGAGCTCAGCGAACTACAAGGATCTGGCGAGAGTCAGGTTACTAAATTAGGGCTGTCAAAAAAAAAAACGAGTTAAGGGGAGCTGCACTTTTTGGGGGAATTTTGCCCACCATTCACATTTCGTATGTAAGACAAGCACACATATGTTTTTTCTTTTTTTTAATGCACGCTAACTAGTAAATAAATGCGGGCAAAAGTCCGCTTACAATGGAGCCTACGGAAGTCGCTCTATTCTGCACATGAAGCGCTTAAAAAAAATATCCAAACGCTTCCACCAACTTCTCAGTTTATGTCCTTTCAAGGGATGATTTATATTCTAGAAGGAACTTCACAAGCTCAGAGGCGAGAGAGCAGCTCACCAGTGGCATATGGAAATTGCCTCTCAATGCGCCCGCTTAATGTAGGTCCTTAAAGGGAAACTGCACTTTTTTTTTTTAATGTTGCCTATCGTTTACAATCATTATGAAAACATGACGACGGATGTATTTTTTTTTAATGCATTCTAAATATTAAATAAATGCGATCAAAAGACCGCTTACAATGGACTCAAATGGCCAGGGGGAAAAGGGTCACTCCTGGAAACGTAGCAACTTTTGTTTTTGCACACAGAAACATTTCAAATCAGGTTCTGCGTTGACATTTTTCGGGGCTGGTTGTCAATGGCTACAGGAGGGACTCAATGAACTATGAATAAACATGTTGCCTGTACTATACTGTCACTGGCAGGTGTCTAGTCATCCTGACAACAATGCAAAATACATTTTCTGTTATTAAAAACACATTTAAGCAGGAGCAAGTCTTCTAAAACTACCGTGGACATTGCTCTAAAATTAGGGCTGTGAAAAATAACAAGTTAAAGGAACTGCGCTTTTTGGGGGAATTTTGCCTACCATTCACATTTCTTTTGTAAGACAAGCACATGTTTTTTCTTTTTTTATGCACTCTTAACTAGTAAATAAATGCAAACAAAAGTCCGCTTACAATGGAGCCTATGGAAATCGCTTTATTCTGCATATGAAGCGCTTAAAAAAAACATCCAAACTCTTCCATCAACTTCTGTTTTTGTCCTTTCAAGGTGAGAGGCATGATTTATATTCTAGAATGAACTTTCACGAGCTCAGAGGCGAGAGAGCAGCTCACCAGCGTATGATGATAATACAGCAGCATACAGAAGTTGCCTCTCAATGCGCCGCTTATTGTTGGTCCTTAAAGGGAAACTGCACTTTTTTGGGGAATTTTGCCTATCGTTCACAATCATTATGAAAGACATGATGACGGATGTATTTTTTTATATGCATTCTAAATATTAAATGAATGCGATCAAAAGACCGCTTACAATGGACTCAAATGGGTTAACAGGTTAATAGGTTAACTCCTGGAAATGTAGCAATTTTGTTTTTGCACATGGAAACATTTCAAATCAGTTTCTGCGCTGACATTTTTCGGGGCTGGTTGTCAATGGCTACAGGAGGGACTCAATGAACTATGAATAAACCTGTTGCTTGTACTATACTGTCACTGGCAGGTGTCTAGTCATCCTGACAACAATGCAAAATACATTTTCTGTTATTGAAAACACATTTAAGCAGGAGCAGGTCTTCTAAAACTATTGTGGGCATTGCTCTAAATTAGGGCTGTGAAAAATAACGAGTTAAAGGGGAACTGCACTTTTGTTGGGAAATTTTGCCCACCGTTCACATTTCTTTTGTAAGACAAGCGCACATGTGTTTTTTAATTTTTTTAGATTTTGCCCACCATTCACATTTCTTATGTAAGACAAGCACACATATGTTTTTTCTTTTTTTTTAATGCACGCTAACTAGTAAATGAATTCTAGCAAAAGTCAGCTTACGATGCAGCCTACGGAAGTCGCTCTATTCTGCATATGAAGCGCTTAAAAAAAACATCCAAACGCTTCCATCAACTTCTCAGGTTTATGTCGTTTCAAGGTGAGAGGCATGATTTATATTCTAGAATGAACTTTAACAAGCTCAGAGGCGAGAGAGCAGCTCACCAGCAGCATACGGAAGTTGCCTCTCAATGCGCCGCTTAATGTAGGTCCTTAAAGGGGAACTGCACTTTTTTAGGAATTTTGCCTATCGTTCACAATCATTATGAAAGACATGATGACGGATGTGTTTTTTTTAATGCGTTCTAAATATTAAATAAATGCAATCAAAAGACCGCTTACAATGGATCCTATGGGATAGGGTTTTATATATATGATGTAAGTATATATGTAATGTATTAACAAGCACATTTATAATAACATTTAATATTTACGTATGTAGGTCATTTTAAGCATATGCGGTGCATTAATTAAAAAAATACATCACAACGTTTGCTTTTTTTTTTCTTTCTTCATCACTGATTTTTGCTCACTGCAGACTTTATGAAAGCCAACAAACATAATAAAACATCACTTACTGTATAAGGTCTGCTGTCATTAGGATGCTGACTGCTAGGACATTCATATATTTCCATTTAGATGAAACATGCCTCATAATCCTCGAGAAAAAACAGGTTGGGGTAGGGGCAACAGGTGCTTTCCATGTGGTTCTCGCCAGCTCCAGGTCCTATATGGCTGTCAATGTGTCCCAACTTGTCGGATTATATCAACAGCCACGGTCTGTCCAGGTGAGAGGCATGATTTATGATCTACAATAAACTTACAGGGAGCAGAGAAAGGAGGAAGCAGCTGATCAGTCGATGATGTAAACATTGGCACTCAGGGAGTGATCACGGCGCCACTATAAATAGTTTGTCTGTGTTAGCGCTTATAATAACAATATCACTAATACTTGGTTAATATTCAAGTCACGAAATGTGAATGGAGTATTGTTGCCGCTTTTTGAATGGTTATTTATCGGATGTTATGGGCACAGTAGTTGTGCAGTTCCCATTTAACGTTCGCGCTTATAATAATAATATTGCTAATACATGGTTAATATTCAGGTCACGATATGTAAATGGAGAATTGTTGGCACTTTTGGATGGTTATTTATTGGAATTTATGATCAAAATAGACACAGTAGACGCAATGGCGTTATGACTCCCATCGGCTTCATTGTAAGCAGACTTTTAGTTACATTTATTTACGAGTTAGAATGCATTAAAACAGACATATGTGTTCTTGTCTCTCATTAAGATTGTAAATTATAGGCAAAATACCAAAAAAGTGCAGTTCCCCTTTAACTCATGTGATTAATCACAAAAAAATATTGCATTAATCATGAATCATGCAATTTCTTTTAAGCACACATGCTCCACCGTATCCGCAGATGGTTACCCGAAAGGCATTGCAGGTTGTTACTAGGTCAATGCATACATCAGGGCAAAGATGAGTGATGAGACTTTGAAATGGCAAATGTCGCTTCAAAATACACCCTGACAATACTTTAGATAAAACTGTAAACAGGTTTTGAGCAAATAAATTACTTACATTCAATTAAAACATTAAACATGTTCCTGAATGACATTCATGTCAACATATGGGGGGGTTGGGTTAATTTAAGTTACCGTATTTTTCAGAGTATAAGTCGCTCCAGAGTATAAATCGCACCGGCCGGAAATGCATAATAAAGAAGGAAAAAAACATATATAAGTCGCACTGGTGTATAAGTCGCATTTTTGGGGGAAATTTATTTGATAAAACCCAACACCAAGAATAGACATTTGAAAGGCAATTGAAAATAAATAAAGAATAGTGAACAACAGGCTGAATAAGTGTACGCTATATGACGCTTAAATAACCAACTGAGAACGTGCCTGGTATGTTAACGTAACATACTATGGTAAGAGTCATTCAAATAACTATAACATATAGAACATGCTATACGTTTACCAAACAATCTGTCACTCCTAATCGCTAAATCCCATGAAATCTTATACGTCTAGTCTCTTACGTGAATGAGCTAAATAATATTATTTGATATTTTACGGTAATGTGTTAATAATTTTACACATAAGTCGCTCCTGAGTATAAGTCGCACCCCTGGCCAAACTATGAAAAAAACTGCGACTTATAGTCCGAAAAATACGGTATGTAAGCAAGTCATTTGCTGTGATTAGTCATTAATAATCAAAATTTAAAAGTGTGTAAATCTGATAAAAAATATTTATCATTTGACAGCACTATTATAAATATGTTTAGAATGGGCAATCCATGTGTCATAGTAAAAAAATATTACATGAGGGGTGACATGTAAACAATGGCTTATAGTTTTTTTTCGAAAATGCATACAAGGTTACATTGTAGTACTTCACATGTACATGTCACTGATGTTAAATGTTTATCCATTTCATTTGTCATTTACATGCATTGTGCATTATTTTCAGCTTGTAAAATTATAATATAAAACTTATGAGCTTTTGCTTCTTCCTGCTCTTTTTTGGACACTCACCATGTTTTTTTATTTTGTTTAAATTGTATAGATGGAAAATATTGATGATTGTTTTGATCAAAATAAAGAATAAGACAGTAAGACAGTAATTATTCTCTATAAAAATCAATTAGAATAAACTAGCTGGGTTGTCAATTTCTTCCTGAAATAGTAGAAGAAACTACTTTTGCCTATGCTGTAAGCAAACGTTGCGTTGTCTGCACGTCCTCAGCTCATTGTCTTTTTGTGCCAGACACGTTTAATTTTCCTCCTGTCTAGAGTCATGTCTGTTTATGTATTTATCATTATTTTCATGGACTTGTTTGTTCATCTCGTTGTTTCTAACCTTTCAACTATCAAGATGTTCAACAATTCTGACTTCTCTTAACATTTCTAACAAGAAAGTTGTGACTGCAAGATCAGTTTTGCTTTCCTCCCGCCATGTTTGCTGCTAAGCGATAAACACCCAGCTGTCTCAAAAGCGGAATTGCGTCACTCTGACTTAGTAACCATACGCAGTGAAGACGATTATACCCCAACCACAAAGACAGGATCCGAATGTGTGTATTCATTGACACTGTTTGGAATAACAATCAGCATAAACCACCCCTCTTGTTCGGTATTAAATTTTTTCTAATTGTAACATTTTCGGACCTTTATTGTGATTATTTGTGTCCATGTAAAAATGATTTTTTCCTCTACGAGATTATTTTGGAGTTTTCAGACAATTTGGTTTTCAACGGCCCTTTGGAACCAATTAATAACAAAATCCGAGGTTCCACTGTACATGTTCTCACTGTAACGTAACAATGTTATAGTACAGGTATGTTAAATGAAAACCGGTCAAACAATAGGACTAAGCGGAAAGCAGAAGCTCTAGCTGAAGCCAGTTTCCCTCTACACAAGCTCATCGATTGGCTTTGCAGTTTCCTGCTAACGTGTGATTGGTCGTCCCCGCTGTCCGTACATCTGGTTGTTAATAGCACCTGGACTTGCACAACAGTGTTTTTTGCTAGTTGGCCAGGACTATGTGTTCATCTGCCACCATCAGTTGTTGACATGTGGGTGGTTGTTCTGCCTGGGTCATGTCAGTTAGACAGATTTTAATGTCAAACCTTTCATTTATTTTAGCACTTGCACCTGTGTTTGCGTGCATGCATTTGGTAATTGGGTACGGTAATTAGCTGTACGCCCTCTAAAAAAATTAATGTTTTTACTGTATGTGATTTTAGCAATGGTGCAGGAGGAATATTTAAAGCCACTATACCAAGAAGGTGATATATTTTGAATCCCTCTGTTTTAAAATTTTATATTTTAACCTGTAACCTTTGCATATGTGTCACACAACTTTGATTTTGTAGCGCACATTCATTTGGACTGTATTTTGGCTTTACTTAAATGTAAATATCAGTTTGTAGGAGTAGGGATTGAATAATTTTTTAGCTTCATCCAAACATAACACTCCCTCTGCTCATCCATCCAATGATACAATACAATTTTTTGTGTGGAAATCCTTAAAATGTGATATTTAAATTATTGATAGTACATTTCAGTTCATATTTTTACTTACTCTTTCAGGTCAGAGAGGTGTCAACTAATGGACCCAGCATTCTATTAGAACCAAGCCCTCAGGAGACAAAGAAGAGCTTTGTTAAAGAGATGAAGCACCCCATCCTTCGCCCGGGTTATGTCCCAATCCCAGTCTTCCATGAGGGTGCAGATCTCAAACCTCAACAGCACCCTTGCTATTCTTACATTCAGCCAACCGCTGCACAGAACATCCGGACAGAAGGGCGGATTCCTTCTCCAACACCAGGTCTTCATTGTAGGCCTAGATCACCCTTACATGGACCTGGTGACATCTGCTCCACGGGGCCTGGAATGGCCAGCTCACCTGTTTCACAAACAGCTGAGGTTGGTTTCTAATAAAGAAAAAACATACTGTACAGTGTTTATGTTCAATGCAATGCAAATGAAAATGAAATTGTCTCTAATTCCTGCTAAATTGTTTTTAAGGTATACACCGGTCCGCATAACCAACCCCCACGTCCCAGTAGCACTGGTCTGCAAGCAGGTTACATCTCCATACCTGTAATCCATGAGGGTGGAGGAGGCCAAATGCAAGCACAGCCTCCTTTAAATCAGTCCATCCACTCTCAGCGTGTCCCCTACACGGAGCATCAGCAGCCCTTCCACCGCCTTCAGCAAGACGAATGGCCCGGTTATTCTGCAGCAATGCAGCCTCCGCGGGAAAGAGCTTCTCCCACAATGTTTCCCCAGCATCGTGACACTGCTGCTATCCACCTGCCACATACTAGAAGAAGCCAGTCACCTATTGTTACACAGGTGTTGGGTGAAAGACCACAGGTAATATACTTGGAGTGCTTTAGAGGGGAACTACACTTTTTTTTAGAATTCATAATCGTTATTTGAGACAAGAACTTAAATGTCGCTTTTTTTTTTGCAGTCTATGTAGCTAATGAGAATCATCTATTCCTCCCAAAATCCCTCTAAAAAACATCTAAAACCCGCCAACAATACTCCATCTACATGCTGTGACCTGCATCATAATTAAGTATTAGTGACATTATTATTGGAAGAGCAAAGACAAGAAACTATTTTTAGTAACACAACGCCTCGATCACGGAGGTCATGTATCTACTGCAGCTCTGGACCTACTGAGCTGCTGCATCTCCTCTGAGTTGGTTAAAGTTCTTGATAGATTATAAATGCTGCCTCACACCTGTATAGTAGAATGTTTTGGCCATAAACCAAGAAGTTGGTCAATTTAGACCTGAAGAGAAAGACTTCGTAAGATACCGTTTTCTGCCGGCATTGTTTACCTGAGGAGTGACAATTATGACGAATTAATCTACAAATACCGTTTCTATATGAGTTGGGAAATTATGTTATATGTAAATATAAAC